>NC_074694.1:37053240-37178240 GCF_029448725.1 Salvelinus fontinalis
TACGCAATTAAAAAGCAAATTCAAATTGAAACACCTATTAAAATTTGGCTAAAAATAATTGAATATGTCATTGAACCAATTGCACTTTATGGCAGCGAGGTGTGGGGTCCACTTGCAAAACAAGATTTCATCAAATGGGACAAACATCCCATTGAAACCCTGCATGCAGAGTTCTGTAAGATTCTCCTACATGTCCAGAGGAAAACTACAAACAATGCATGCAGGGCAGAATTAGGCAAATATCCACTAATAATAAAAACTCAAAAAAGAGCAATTAAGTTTTGGAAACATCTAAAATACAGTGACCCCCTCTCATATCACTACCAAGCCCTGCAATACCAAGAGCTGAGCAAAGAAAAGAGTCCCCTCATCCAGCTGGTCCTGGGGCTGAGTTCACAAACCTGTTCTACTAACACACTGAAGCCTCAGGACCAGAACATCCAATCAATCAGAATAAACCAAATTACAACACAGTCAAAACAAAACTACATTGCTTATTGGGAAACACAAGCACAAGCACAGAGCAAAATGCAGTGCTATCTGGCCCTAAATCGACAGTACACCGTGGCTAACTATTTGACTATGGTTACTGATCAAAACCTTAGAAAAACCTTGACAAAGTACAGGCTCAGTGAGCACAGCCTTGCCATTGAGAAGGGTAGACACAGGAAAACCTGGCTCCCTGTAGAGGAAAGGCTGTGCAACCACTGCACAACAGCAGAACCTGAGACGGAGCTGCATTTCCTGACAAAATGTCAAAAATATAAAACAACTAGAGAGTGCCATTTCCCCAAATTTGAAACTCTTATTCAAGGTTTCAAAGACCTCTCTGATGAAGATAGGCTACCCGTCCTGTTGGGGGAGGACGCAGAGAGCTGTGGGTTGGCAGCGCACTACATTGCTGCCTGCCATAAGTTGAGGGACAGTGTCTGACAGACCAATCAACCTGCAAATGTACTCTACTGTATGTTTATTGTTATTGTTGAATGTATGGTTATTTTGACACTTAGTTATTGTTGTTACTGTTGTCCCGTTGACCATTTTGATTCTCATTTTTATATTGTAAATAAGCTTTGGCAATATGTACATTGTTACGTCATGCCAATAAAGCAAATTGAATTGAATTGAATTGAATTGAGTCCCAGAGAGACAGTGAGAGAGGCCAGCTGAGAGAGAGATCCCAGAGAGAGAGAGAGAGTCCCAGAGAGAGAGAGAGAGTCCCAGAGAGAGAGAGAGAGTCCCAGAGAGAGAGAGAGAGTCCCCAGTGAGAGAGAGGCAGTCCAGAGAGAGCAGTGAGAGAGAGACAGTCCCAGAGAGAGAGTGAGAGTGAGAGTCCCAGAGAGAGAGAGACGTGAGAGTCCCAGACAGTGAGAGGAGAGAGAGAGAGAGAGTCCCAGAGACAGTGAGAGAGTCCCAGTGAGAGAGACAGTGAGAGATCCCAGAGAGAGAGAGAGAGAGTCCCAGAGAGAGAGAGAGAGAGAGAGAGTCCCTGAGAGAGAGTGAGAGAGTCCCAGAGAGAGAGAGAGAGAGAGTCCCAGAGAGAGACAGTGAGAGAGCCAGTGAGAGAGAGAGAGACAGTGAGAGAGAGATAGTGAGAGAGACAGTGAGAGAGATACAGTGAGAGAGAGAGAGAGAAAGTGAGAGAGAGAGTAAGACAGTGAGAGAAAGTGAGAGAGAGAGAGCAAGACAGTGAGAGAAATAGGGAAAGAAAGCGAGAGAACGAGAGTGTATGAGGGAGTGAGAGTGGGTGGAAACGGGGAAGATGAGGCTCCAGACAGAGATGGATGATACGTTGGCAGCCATGATTTTCCCCGAGAATACAGCGGAAAAAGGTACAGAGGAGATCATAATGAGGTAGAGGAGAAGAGGGCCAGCCGAGGGGCCCTCAGGACACAGGGGCCTGATAAGAGCAGACAGCCAGCTAGATAAACTCTCCATGCAGCAGGGAAACACATTCCTCATAACACAGCTGGCCTGGAGTGTTGCCTGCCCTGCCTGTCTCTTTACCCACACCCTGGCAAGCACACTATGGTCCCTACAGTATCCACAACCACCATGCCATAGGGACCACATGAACCAGGATCTGGGCTTACAGGATACATTGAATATGGCGATTCTACTTTAACACCAAGAAAACAGCCATTCAACTTGCCATTCACCAGCTTTTCATAATCTTCATCATCTCAAAATATGCTTGGTGCATACCAAAGAATGGAGTTTTATTGAGCACTTGGGCTCCCGAGTGGCGCATCGTCTAAGGCACTGCATCTCAGTGCTAGAGGTGTCGCTACAGACCCTGGTTCGATTCCAGGCTGTATCGCAACCGGCCGTGATTGGGAGTTGCATAGGGAGGCGCACAATTGGCCCAGCGTTGTCCGGGTTAGGGTTTGGCCTAAAAAAGCAACTATCGCCGTTAAGGCCAGTATGTACTTTCAAAAAAGGACCAAATAAAAAGTTACATGCCGAGAAACCGAGAAAAAAATGCCTTGTCTGGGAAGAATCGAAGTATCGTTTTTGACCAAGTGCGCATGCACCATATTCACCTCTTCTGCACCACCTGTAATATTAGTAATGGAATTCAAATACACTAAATAAAGCCTATCTGGAAATATACAATCACGGTAAAAACGTACCCTATATTGTCTACTTAATCTACTTATTGCTTTCCGTGTAGCGCGGGTGAAACCACAGATTGATATGATGTTCATACACTGTTGTAGGTGAGAAAATCAATGACCTTTCCTGCTGCTGGATCAGCTGACCTGTGAGTGGCAGTAGTTATTGATTTTATTGGAGGTGCAGAAGAGGTGGATTTGGTCAAAAACAATACTGTGATTCTTTCAGTAAAAACTCCATTATTTGGTAAATACCCAAACGCACGTTGAAATGATTAAACTTGACAATCTGGTAAATGACAAGATGAAGGGCTGCCTCCTGGGCTTAAATGAGAATCAGCATATTCAAAGTCTCCTGTAAACCCAGATTCTGGTTCAAGGGCCACACAGCCACCTTCACACCCAACTAGCAGACTCTGGATGACAGAGGAGGGGACAGAGGGGGTCCAAGTGGTCTCTCAAGCAATCATAGACACCTGCATGGTCTTGGAGTGGCTCCAGAGGCCCAGTCAGGGGTACGCTGAGGTAAGCTGAGGTGATACTGAGAATTGTAAATCATCCACTGACAGGCTGACACTACTCATACCACCATGAAGTCTATGGTGCTTACTCAGCAAACCGCTGTAAAGTACCATAGCAGTGCCGTACCGAAACTTCCACATTAGTACCAATCAATTGTCTCTGGCATTGTCATCCTCCTCATCATCATTATCATCATTATTATCATCACCAATCTCATCATCGCCATCATGTTCACCGTTATCCTCATATTCATCATCGTCTTCCTCATCAAATCCTCCTCATCATCATCATCATCATCTCTATAGCACTGGCAGGTTGTCGGCATCAGATAATACGTGCAGCAACACAGCGAAAAGGGGAAAAAACAGATTCGTTACTTAAACAGATCTCTTGATCTGACCATTTCGAAGTGATGACATTTGGCTCGCTTAACTCAACCTCCCTCTTTCACAGCCTCGCTTTGTCGTTCTCAGCATTTCAGGCCGACTCCAGACAAAGCCAGCTTCCGAAGAGTGACACCACCTGTGTCACGGCTGTGCTTGCAAGCGCGGCATTGCGGGCAATGGAGGCCATCTCTCACGCGGACGCCACATTGCATATCGTCCTTAATAGATTGGCTTAGCCACGTACACATGTGCTCACTGTTTCCCCATGTCATTGCCCCCAGCGGGACACAGTGAGCCCTCTTTGGATAATGACATTCAGATTGATGTAATCCGAGGCCAAGGGAAGGCCATTAGCTGGCCTGATCTAATGGAACCTCCTATCCTTTTTAATCACAGTAGGGGGAGAGTTTTCTCTATGCTTAAAATTCCACTCGGAAAAAAAACCTAGCGGACGTGCATAATTATTCCTGGCCACACTCGTTTGCTCCTGCAGGGGAATGTGGCAGTGATGGATACTGGTGGCAGTAGGTGGGTGGGTAGTGTGTGTGTGTGGGGGGGGGGGCAGCAACAGGCAGGAGTGACTCACAGCACGTTGTGTCTCCCTCCCCGCAGAGGGAGTGCTGAGCTGGGCTTCTGGTTGGGGTGGTGGTGGTGTTGATGTTGGTGGTTCCAATTTCTCACCTAGGACACTCTGGGCATAGCTCTCTGTACTGGCCACAAGGATGAGAAGTGGAGGGATCTGTATGATGTAAAAGTGTAACAGTCTGGATTCACAGTGGGAAGAAGCAGCGGAGAGGGAGAAGTTCTGTAGTGATGGTTGGAAGAACCCCTGCATCTCTGCCAGGGTGACCCTGTGTGATTAATATAGTCCAACTTTCTACAGCTGCTAATAAGCCCCATCCCAGCTCACTCCCAGCCCTTAAACTCTCCCATGGTAGGCAGTGAACCAGCAATCCTGGCCCTGTCACACCCCATCTTGTCCTTAGGGAGTGGCTAGCGGGAGCTCCCCGTCACTTCCCTTCCAGCCCCCCCCCCCCCCCCCGAACCACACCCATCGATTTTTCTTTGATAAATGTATCTACACTCAAGCTGGGTGATGTTAGTGAAACGTCCACATATAGTCTAAACCTGTCGGGATATAAGTAGGTCTGGGATTTGTCCCCCGAGAAATCTGTAACAGCGGACATAAGAGGACACGAGACAAAACAAGCCAGTTACAGAACATTGTGTCGTATGAAAGCTGAGCTGACTGAACACCAGGCATTCAACAAGCAGTTAATACCGTCTCCATGGTAACATGTCTTTATTCATGACAAGACGAAATGTTGAAACTAAGTTGCAAGCTGCTTTCGTAGCAAGTTGTTGTAAAACACATTCCAGACACTGGTTCTTGCCAGTGTTGTAAACAATCTTTCAGGGAGAATTGCTATTGACTCCTTGATTTCTCGGTAGAAGTCTCAAAATAATTTTTTGCTATTGCCGCGACGACGTCACAGCACCAATTTGCCTTGCTGCAGCACAGCTGTGGTCCCCAATGTAGTGTTTACTACGTCCCCTCCCCTTCTGCTTATCTGCCTTTGTGTGCACCGTTGTTGTGACTTATTTTTGCGGCAGAATTGACTGGGAAATGTTGCTAAATGCTATCAAAACCATAAAAGTTGGTGGCAAAAGGCAGCCTGAAATGTAGCTGAATTTGTCGCTAGCCCCTTTATGACTAATAGTCACTGAATGGGTCTGAAAACTCACTGAATATAGCAACAAAGTCATGAAATTGGCAACACTGGTAATTTGTAATTGTAATTTGACAGAGAAATATCAGCTAGATAGGCTAGCCAGCTGCAGCTATCCCCAAGCTAGCCTACACTAGCTTTCGTGTGCTTTAGCCTACACATAGAACTGAATTAGCTGACCATCTCAAGATGGCGAGTCAGTCAGGAGGGGAAAAGTCCTCAAGTTCAAAACTTCTCTCCATTGCAAAGTTAGCTTAGCTTAGCCCACTGTCACTTCTGACTACTGCTCTTGTTTCTTGTGATTGAATGGCAAAGACACACCCAAATCAAACCACACCCCCAAGACAACTCTAATTTGGTTCAGTCATGGCCGCTAGCATTTCTAAATGGGCACGCTAAGAAACAAGGCCAAATCAGGCAATTCAGTTCCCCTTTGACCCTCTTAAGTTCATTTAAGTTAATGCCTTCCGCATCTGCGGAGGAAGGTGGCCAAGCTACAGCAGTGTTTGTCAGACCATGAGACATCCTGAAAATCGAAACACGTGTAGCGTCCAAAACGGTTTGGCCCACATACTACTATGGCTAGAGAAAGATGAAGCTCTCACGAACACGTACATGTTGGTTGTTTGGCTAGAACGCTCACAAGCTTCACAAACTACGCATGAAGGCTGCCCGGTTAGCAGTTAAACAAATGAATGGAAGTACTGTACATGGAATTAGTTTAGTACTTAAATAAAGGGCTTTTTTTATAGTTTCCTGATATTTTTATATCTCTCAGATATAGGACAGCATTTAAAAACAAACTTCCTTTAGATTTATTTTTTACTATCTGTTTTTCCATTTATGAATATGTTATTCAATGTGATTCTATGGGCTAATAGCAGTAAGGCCAAATTAAATATTCAAAAATTTTGGCGGATAAATAAAGGGGTCTAAATTTCCAAATCAAATATCTAAATGATCCTTGCTATGACCATCTTAAAACAACCCCCCCCCCCCCCCAAATACCCCCTGCTTAGACTCTAGAGGGTTTTAAAGAACAGTGTACTGTACACAATGGGGATCTAGGGTATTGCATCAATAATTCAAGAGTTAATAGTGACACATTTCTTTCTAGTTTGTGCTCTCAACATGTTGACATGTTCCTCACTTCGAATGCATGTTCTTACTAAACCGACAAGAGTGAAGCTTTTTGGCTGTTACACTATTCCCTGGTGTCAGCTACATCGTTAGACTCAGCACTTTCACTGTAGCTAGCTCGGCATTTCACTTTGTCAGCACTCAAGGATTTGAGCTTTAAGCCTGATGACACCCTCTTCTGTTCAAGCCAGCTGCAGCTGTTATCATATACGCTGCCATATTGCTTTTTATTAGAGTTAAGTCAGTTGACAAGCGCTCGTGGAGGAAGTAGGGATAGGCACCCAGCAAGGAACATAGAACATTCAGACAGACGCCTTAGAACAAACGAAAACAGAGCCTCTGTGTGTGTGTGTGTGTGCCTTGTGTATACAAGTGTGTGTTTCTATATGTGTATGTGTGTGTGTGTGTGTGTGTATACCTGCGTGTATGCCTTTGCATGCCCTTGCATGGTGTTTGTGATGTTTGCATGGCGTCTGTGATGATGGGAACATCGGATATATCGATGGGTCCTGATGAAGAACTCCCGGCTTGTCTGACAGACTGACGTTCTCCCTGCTGTACCATCGGTGGGCCCTCTGCTCAAGCCATACTGACTTTTCAAACTGCCTCGACTCCAATCGTTTTGAATCTTTAATTTGATGTTCATGGATGAATGATGTACATGGTTAACAAGAGGAACACAATGGAAATACGTTTCTATACTTTTTTGTGTTATCCTCAAAATTGTACATTTTATTTTATTGTCATATTAATCATACATATACAAAAGTATGTGGACACCCATTCAAATTTGTGGATTTGGCTATTTCAGCCACACCCGTTGCTGACAGGTGTATAAACTGAAGCGCACCGCCATGCAATCTCCATAGACAAACATTGGCAGTAGAATGGCCTTACGGAAGAGCTCAGTGACTTTCAACATGGCACCGTCATAGGAAGCCAACTTTCCAACAAGTCAGTTCGTCAAATTTCTGCCCTGCTAGAGCTTCCCCGGTCAGTTGTAAGTGCTGTTATTGTGAAGTGGAAACATCTGGGAGCAACAACGGCTCAGCCGCGAAGTGGTAGGCCACACAAGCTCACAGAACGGGACCGCCGAGTGCTGAAGCGCGTAGCGCTTCATGAAATGGGTGTCCATCACCGCGCGCAATGTCAAGCGTCGGCTGGATCGGTGTAAAGCTCGCCGCCATTGGACTCCGGAGCAGTGGAAACGCGTTCTCGCTATGCAGACAAGTGTTAGGGTTTAAGATTAGACTTGTCAGGCCTGTGAGTGATAGAACAACAATGTATTTTATCAGTGGCAGCACAAGAAATCACGTATCTCCGCAGGTGACGAATGATACAGTCTCAAACAGCACATCCATTTGATATCTGTGCCAAGGTAAATGGCATACAAATCCCCTTACAATCACCATTCAGCTCAGTAAACCATCACAGCACTATCATGCAGTGTACGAGCCATAAAGTAAATCACATTTGAGCAGGACTCATTAGAAGCCGGTATAAGGACCGGGCTTGGACACGGCTCCTGTGTAAATGACAACACATGACACCTTGTAAACAGAGCAGGATTAGAGGATTCTTGAAGACAGGGTGTTTCTTCGAAGTTTCATCCCCCCTGCACGATGCTCTTAATCATTGTTAATCACGGGATTTGTCTCCCATCAAATAAGTCCTTGCTGGCACAGTAGGACAGCATAAGTAATGAGGCAGGACATGTGTGAGGGAAAGGAGAGGAGAGAGGATGAGGAGAGGGAGAGAGAGAGGGAGAGAGAGAGAGGGAGAGAGAGAGAGAGCTGAGACGATGGTAGTTGGCTTGGCTGGGATTCATGCTTAAAAAGGGCAAGTCATCTGTGATACTTCTATGTAGATCTGAAGTGTGATTTATTTAACGGATAATGCAGACAAGCTGGTGTTTCGAGGATATATTGGCACGGGTCAAGGGAGACAAGGTCAAGGGACGGCAAACCATGCCAATACATCCTCCAAACACCGGCTTCCAGGGCATTATCACTTTTATACAACGGGTTACTAACATATTCAAATAATGACATGTTCATCAACAAAAAAAATGTTGATTTATTTATTTATACTCTTTCATCCTGACAAAAGATATAGTCCCGACACAAATCGAGGGTTGCTACCCAAGCCGGCTGGTAGTTCTCGTTCTATCGGTTCGGGTGCTAGCTAGCCAACTACGGCTAACTTAATGTCACGTCAAAATGTGCAGCCAGAAAAACAACAAAGTAGCTGCATTTGCATTTGCTTAAGCTGTTTTCTAGAGACATTTGGATACATCCATAACAATGGGCTAATGGGGAGCGATTTCACATGGCATAGAAAATGTGCTCACTCGTCAGGACACTGTTGTTCAGAGGACCTAGCCAACAACACAGCTAACAACACAACCACTTCAAACTAAAGCTAGAAAGACTGCAAACTAGCTGCACTTTGTTTCTTTTTCAATTGACATTTCTTTGTATATATCCATAAAAATGATGCCAGCTGATTCATGATTTCGACTGGCTGATAAACGCTGCCTGCCTGTCTGTCTCGTCCCGACTGTCACGTTCCTGACCGGTTTTCTCTTGTTTTTGTATGTGTTTAGTTGGTCAGGGCGTGAGTTGGGGTGGGCATTCTATGTATTGTGTTTCTATGTTGGGTTTAATGTGTTGCCTGATATGGTTCTAAATTAGAGGCAGGTGTTTGACGTTTCCTCTGATTGAGAACCATATTAAGGTAGGCTGTTCTCACTGTTTGTTTGTGGGTGGTTGTCTTCCGTGTCTGTGTATGTGCACCACACGGGACTGTTTCGTTTTGTCGTTCGTGTATGTAGTCTGTTCCTGTTCGTGCGTTCTTCGTCATTTTGTAAGTTCTCAAGTCCAGGTCTGTCTACATCGTTTATTTGTTTTGTAGTTTGCTGAAGTGTTTTCGTCTTTCGTCTTTACTTTAATAAACATCATTATGTCAGAAAACTATCACGCTGCGCATTGGTCCTCTGATCCTTCTCGCCTCTCCTCGTCTGAGGAGGAGGACGAAGTAGACGATCGTTACACCGACACCCGACACGTTCATTACTATGGGACATTTGAATATCGAAACGATGTTGGAAATTTCGGCGAAACAGACAACAAGGTTTATACAAATCTCCGCTGTTGAAAACTAAATGTTAGTCTAAAAGAAATATGAGATAATGTCTAGATGCTTTTTATAGTGGAGATCAAGTTTATGAAGTGCCTGGCTGGGCTGACGAGACAGTGGATTGCGCAGTCAGATGGAACAGAGTAATGTCATAGAGATAACCGGTGACTTGTGGAAAAGACACTGGCTGGAATGCAGTTTGAACCAATCAGCATTCAGGATTAGACCCACCCGTTATATAAATACAATTAACATATGGACTGTATGTCCTGTACATAATTGTGTACTTGTGTTCCATACAAAATGCTTCTTAATTTACATACAACAGCAATGAGGCAAGTATCTCCCATTACCATTACAACTTCTTGGAAGGATGGTGCAAGCCTGAAGTCAATATACACTACATTCAGTTGGGCACAACTAGAAATAATTTATTACAGAGAGAGCATCATTTCATGTCGGTGATAGATGTTCATGGTACTTGAAATGCAATAATTTGATCTCTTATCCAAAAGTAGCCCCCGGATAGCCTATTTTCTGATTGCGGAACATTACCCCTTACTTAAAGAGGCTAAGTGCAGAGAAGCCTGTCTTGATAGATATTCAGGGTTGCTGGGATACAGGGCTGCTGTAGTCACTGTGTTGTTCAAGATTGGCAAATGACTCACACTTTTGACAAACCAAAAATTAATGGCAATCATAAAGTTCTGTCAATATTTTGGAAATCGAACTTAAATGATTGAATCCCATTGGGAACTTTTGGCGAATTGCACACAGGCCCAAGGTGTCTTGACCAAGAAATACACATTTGTATAAGAAGAATTTGTGATGCAACTGGCCTGAAATGGACTTTTATCACCAAATTTCAGCCTCTATACCCAAATTAAGTCGAGCCAGAATGAATGACCTCCCTTGACAAAAAGGTGTACTGTACAAAAAAAAAAAAAAAAAAAAAGAAGCAAATCCTTGTGTGTTGTTTGATGGTGTGTTTGCGAGCGTGTGTGCGTGCACATGTTTGAGCCCGACTGCGTGTATGAGTGTCGTGTGTGTGCCACAGCTCTCTGACCTTCCTTTAATCACTCCCCATGCTTAAAAAAAAATCTCTCTCACCCCAACCCCTGTTCTCTCTCCTCCTGCTGCTGGGTTGGCAAATGAGAAACCTGCCATTCTGTCATTTACCGTGTACACAAACACACACACGCACGCACTGTCCCTCCACCCACACACACAGAACCTCCCCTCCCTCACCCACACACACAGCTCTCCACATGCTCCTCACCCCCCTCCTCAGGAGGTGGAACCTTGCCCACCACGTGTCATCCGTCATCTCCTGGCTGCCTGATGGGCGATGCCATTCAATCTGTCTTCCCTAGCCACGACAGCCCCAGCCCGACCCAGCCTCCCTCTCACCTCAGCGGGCAGAAAAAACACGGGGAAAAAGAGGAGGAAGACTGGCAGAATGAGGATTGATGGAACACCCTGACAGTGTCCCAACTGACACCCTCTTCCCAGAGCCTATAGGGCTCTGCCCAAAGTAGTGCACTATATAGGGAATAGGGACGTACACCTTCAGTGACTGGGGTCTGGCAGGGCCCTACCAGGGAACAGCGTTGGGAATAAACGAACGATGTCACTTCACAATCAGAGGCCTTGGTAAGTCTGGAGGCAGCACTGCGATGAGCTGAGCATCTGCACAGTGTGAATGTTAGGTAAAATTCACAGACTCCGCAGGAGAGAGAGGGGACCGAGAAGAGAGAGAGGAGCGAAAACACAGTGTTGTACTGGTGGAACTGCACTAGAATGTGTGTTTAGCAAGGGGTTTATCCATCCTTATCGTGGCTTCCATCCTTCTATTAACTTTCCATCCACCCACCTATCCCTCCATCCTCCACTTGGGCCCTAAAACAACAGCTGTGTAACAGCTCTGCAGGTGAGATAGGTCCTGGTGCATGAGTATTTTATGTAAATTGTGTGAACCCATATCCTTGCCAGTTCTACCGATAGAACGTCTCTCAAACAACCTCGGATGTCTCTATTGAAGATCTACGCACAGACGCGGATTGTCATGTACCATAGGCCTTGACTCGAGAAAAAGACAAGATTACAAGTTCTGTATAACTCTGTACAGTAAACCACACTGAGCTCTTAAAACCCGAGCGCATTAGTAGATCGCCATCTCTTACTGACGACATACGGCTGTAGTTCTACTTGGGATTTCAGTGTGTCTGAAAAGAGAGCACACTCCCACATCAGAGATGCCAAAACAGCATCCACTGGCTACCACATCCAGCAGCTAGCAGAGAGGAAACGTGAATATTTCAGCGCCAAATGATTTTACATTTTACATTTACATTTATTACATTTACATGATTCAAGTCACCTAGTCCTTTTCATCATTGTTTAAAGTAAGTGCACACGTTCAATGTTGACCTCCTCTCCCCTGGAGTGGGAAAGAAAGAAAAACAACTGAACGAGGCAAAACGGAAACTGGGTGTGAATGCTAACAACTGAGGAGAAGCCGCTGACTAAAAGGAGACAATTGCAGGCATTTGGTTAATCACTGCTGCAATCCTTCTCTTCTGTGGACATCACTCGTTCTTCCTGACAAAGGTATACTCTGGTATCTCTTCTAGGAGCAGCAGGGCTTCCTCTCCTCTCATGTACAGCACAGTTGCTGAAGACTCTTCACCGAGTGTTAGAACTGAAAGCCTGAGTGTGTGGCTTTGGTGTGTGTGCGTGGGCGTGGGAGCAGCCTGAATCTTGACTGAAGGGAGACACAGTGGGGGTCCTGGGTACCTAAGAGGGGGGGGTGGGGGCAGTGCCATGGTTCTTGCTGTGCCTTTAACAGACGCTGTCTGCATTTAGTCACAGCATTTACCACTCACAAAAAGAGATAGCAAAGGCGCAGGAGATAAAAGAGTGCCACAAATTTCACAGCACCGTGTGGATTACCTCTGCACCAGCCTCTCTCTCTCAGGTTGATTGGTCTGTCAGACACTGTCCCTCAACTTATGGCAGGCAGCAATGTAGTGCGCTGCCAACCCACAGCTCTCGGCGTCCTCCCCCAACAGGCTAGCCTCATCAGAGAGGTCTTCGAAACCTTGAATAAGGGTTTCAAATTTGGGAAAATGACACTCTCTAATTGTTTTATATTTTTGACATTTTGTCAGAAAATGCAGCTCCGTCTCAGGTTCTGCTGTTGTGCAGTGGTTGCACAGCCTTTCCTCTACAGGGATGCCAGGTTTTCCTGTGTCTACCCTTCTCAATGGCAAGGCTTTGCTCACTGAGCCTGTACTTTGTCAAGGTTTTTCTAAGGTTTTGATCAGTAACCATGGTCAAATATTTAGCCACGGTGTACTGTCGATTTAGGGCCAGATAGCACTGCATTTTGCTTTGTGTTTGTGCTTGTGTTTCCCAATAAGCAATGTAGTTTTGTTTTGACTGTGTTGTAATTTCGTTTATCCTGATTGATTGGATGTTCTGGTCCTGAGGCTTCAGTGTGTTAGTAGAACAGGTTTGTGAACTCAGCCCCAGGACCAGCTGGATGAGGGGGCTATTTTCTTTGCTCAGCTGTTGGCATTGCAGGGCTTGGTAGTGATATGAGAGGGGGTCACTGTATGTTAGATGTTTCCAAAACTTAATTGCTCTTTTTTGAGTTTTTATTATTAGTGGATATTTGCCTAATCTCTCTCTCTCTCTCTCTCTCTCTCTCTCTCTCTCTCTCTCTCTCTCTCTCTCTCTCTCTCTCTCTCTCTCTCTCTCTCTCTCTCTCTCTCTCTCTCTCTCTCTCTCTCTCTCTCTCTCTCTCTCTCTCTCTCTCTCTCTCTCTCTCTCTCTCTCTCTCTCTCTCTCTCTCTCTCTCTCTCTCTCTCTACCACAGCTGTATTGTTTGGAAAAGGGAAGAAAGATCACACATATCTCCTCTCAGCCACTCTAGCTTGAATCAGAGACTCAGCAAGGTAGTCTGTGTGAGACACATGAGCGTGGAGTCTGGAATCATAGTTTATTGAATCACAAGTGGACGTGAATGGCGCATTTACGCTTGAAAGCTAAAAAAAACATTTCCTTGTCACACCTCAAAAGGACTCTTACCACATTAATGTTCTTAAAGAGGTAATTCACCCTGTGCTTTTAATATGCCAAATAATTGTACGTATAGGTGGCCCCAGGAATCAAACCCACAATCCTGGTGTCTCAAGCACCATGTTCTACCAACTGAGCCATACAGGACCACAAACATGGTGGGTGAGCCATGTCCTCTTACCCTAGCCTGTCGGTTAGTGCTCATTTGCCGTAGTCACACGAGGGAACAAAACAGCCCAGACATGGAAAACAGAATCCATCATCAAAGCAGACACCTGGCTATTCCTGTACACAGTGGCTCACCACCCCGTCACGTGTACACATAGATTTCCACTCAGTAGTGCTGAACACCGAGGCAATTTTTAAGTGCTTGCTGACAAAACCCTTTATCAGTTCTATTATTATTTGTGAGATACAACCTCTAAATCAAACAAACCGTTCCGTGTGCCGTCCTCAATCAAAATGAAATAAAAAGTCAACGATTTCCCTTGAGCAAGCGTGTCACGATGTGTCATATAAATTACATAAAGGCATCCATTATCTGGAGACATCCACGCCACACTGAACCAGGGACTCGTGAAGAGACCGAGGCAGGGACTGAGACTGAGATAGAGACAAGCTGTGGTGTCATCGTAGTGTGTGTGTGTGTGTGTGTGTGTGTGTGTGTGTGTGTGTGTGTGTGTGTTTGTGTGTGTGTGTGTGTGTGTGCTCCTGTGGTGTGGTTGTGCGTTTATACTCTCTTTCCATCCCTGACCACACATTCTCCGACAGAGCTACTGCAGGATCAGACCTTCAGGGTGTTACTTCTCCTTATACTAAACGTCCAACTGCCCAACAGCCACTTGAAGTCAGGCGGCGGCAGTGTGGGATTGCAGAAAGAAACTGCCAGAATATCTCTTTGAAAAGTACCTTGAATTTTTTGTCTCATGTCTAATCAAGTGAGAGTGCTCACCTGTCATCTCTGACAGCTACAACAAGACAGGCTGCCGCGTCATTTTATTCCTCAGACGGCCAACCGGCTGCATCTCGCCCACCAGCACCCTGGCTATACTTCACCAAAAGGCCACAGGAGAAGGAAAAGGAAATAACTCTCAATAACACACTTGGCCAACAGAGCTGTATGAGTAACTACATCATGACCTGCACACCTTAGGGATTGGAGCGGAGCAAGAGGCCTTAACACTCTAAGCATCCTACATGAAATAATAATATGGTATACTATGGTATAAATACTGTAGTATTCACTGTAGTGTTTTTTCAGACTTTACTGTACTGTTCACTGACTAAAGTCAGAAAAAGAAATGACACTGAAAACTGTAGTATTTAGATTTAACTATAGTAGAACTACTGTACTAGTAAAATAAACCTGTAGTACATAGCATGGTAATTAATTTAGTGTTTTTGTGGATTGTAGTACACAGACATATTTCCTGTAGTGTTTTTGCAGACTGTAATATGTTGTCGTATTTACTGTAGTGTTTGTATGGACATTACTGTAGTATTTACTACAGTATAGTGTTTCTATTTTATTATCTTTGACATACTGTAGAAGTGGAGGCTTTCTCCTTCATGAAACCTACTGGAGAAATTGGAAAAGAACACATTTTCCATAACCTGTAGGTAATGAGGACTGGGGTCTGAAATGGATAGTTCAGCACTTCTCTTTTTTCTATTCCATGTAGGAACACAATATGGTATATAGTTGGCATGGAAGTTTGTCATGTACAATATGGGTGGCACAAATTGCGATATGGTGGAAGGGGAATGGACAGGTACTTTACTGTCATTTTTACTATGGTAAAAAAAAGTGTATTGTTATTGCAGACAATATTGCTGTATTTACGAGAGTTTTTTTTTGTGTGAATAATACTATAATACTGTAGTGTAATATTCTACAATATACTACAGTAAGTACTGTAGTATTCTATAGTAATCCGTAGCATTTTTTCATGTGGAAAGTTGAAGTCAAAATCACTTGTCGATCCAGGACAATGCCAGTGGTGCAGCACTCAACAGTCGTCACTAATAAACAAGTCCACATCTCCCCTCCAACCAAAAGACAGACAGTCTGTCTGTTTGTCTGTCCGTCTGTCTTTCTGGAGGCTGGACGGAATAGATGTAAGAACACCAGACTCCAGCCAGAGTTATTTTACAGTATGGAACAGCGTGTCTGGTTTACAGAGCAGTACAGCTAATTCAAATATTCACAAGCATTTCCCGGTAGAGGCAGAGTAGCAATGGGAGTCGGAGTATGACGAGGCATTAAAGATTAAAGCAGGTAGCTGCCACCGGCGCCCAGTTTGACTGACGTTCCAAAGAGAATGCAGCTGCCGAGTCAGAGGTGCCACGGTTACACCTTCTTCTCTCATTGCCTGCTAAAATTAAAACTTCTAAAAATACAGCCTGCCTGGGCTGAGGCTCGGAGAACTGACTCATCCATATGCATGAGAACGGTGTTCCTTCTCCACTCTGTCTGTTAGTTGTGGACGGGCCGTCTGCTCTGCTTTGCGGTGCTGAGCCTGAGTCCCAAGACATCTCCAGGACAACTGACAGACTGAGCTATTAGGAGGCATGTGTAATGTCTAATGATAGACAATGCCCCCAGACCGTATGTTGACCAGGCGGGAATTCTAGAGGGGGAATGTCAGGATGATCACAATCGTCTTGAAGAACCATCTGGCCTAAATGGCCATGAACTCATTTAATCTACAGCCAGAAGAGGACTGGCCACCCCTCGGAGCCTGGCTCCTCTCTAGGTTTCTTCCTACAGTAGATTCCTGCCACTGTAGTGAGTTTTTTTCTAGCCACTGTGCTTCTGAATCTGCATTGCTTGCTCTTTGGGGTTTTAGGCTGGTTATCTGTATTGCACTTTGTGACAACTGCTGATGTAAAAAGGGATTTAGGACATACATTTGATTGGTTGATTCATTGATTGACAATGTCTCTTGGAGGTCAACACTATTTGTCTGATAAGTATTGGATGTATAGGCTAGTTGGTGTAAGGCTATGTCTGGGGGTGTTTCTGTTTGTGTGCACAGAGCATGTAAAGTACATGTGCGTACTGTGTGTGTGCTCACACGTGTGTGTGTGCTCACACGTGTGTGTGTGTGTGTGTGTGTGTGTGTGTGTGTGTGTGTGTGTGTGTGTGTGTGTGTGTGTGTGTGTGTGTGTGTGTGTGTGTGTGTGTGTGTGTGTGTGTGTGTGTGTGTGTGTGTGTGTGTGTGTGCGTGTGCTCACACATTTTTTTTAATATTTCTTTTTATTTAACCTTCATTTAACTTGGCAAATCAGTTAAGAACAAATTCTTATTTACAATGATGGCCAAACCTGGACGACACTGGGCCAATTGTGCACCACCCTATGGGACTCCCAAACACGGCCACATGTGACGCAGCCTGGATTTGTGTGTGTTCAAGTGCACCCACGACTATGTACATGTGGTTATACCTAGGCCTAAATTCTCTCACTTACCTGTTGGATGAAGGCCTCTGCTCCTCGGGGGCTGAGCAGCAGGATGGCCCGTCTCAGCGTGTCCCTGTAACGGTTGAGCTCCTCTGTCCTCATGGTGTTGAAGAGGTTCGAGAAGACCTTACTGATGTTCCTGTCCACTCTCTGTAGAGATACGTCCAGCCCCTGCCGAGATGTCTGGTCCAGGAAACTCTGTAGGCCACGGATATCTGAGGAGAGGACGAGGGTGAGTGGGGTTAGACTAACTGGACTCGGAAACCCCTCTAACGTCCTGCAGAGCCCTCTGAGTACATCAAACATACCGCATAATTATGGCCCACAGCATCCATTGCACTTTTTACTCAGATTCCATCTCTCAATAGCATCATTTGACTAAATGTAATATTTCCACTGTGATTGCTAGCCCGTGGTGGCATATTTGAAACCCACGACTAGAATATACAAATAATGAATTCTCGACATGCTGACAGGACTGTCATTAAGATAAACGCACACACAACAAACACACGGATTTGAGATGCAACCACAAAGACCAGGAAATGACGTAGTAAGCGGTAACGTGGTAGGACACAGCTTGTCCCATGAATTAAACGTAAAACTGAGGATTAGCTGATAACTAAAAACATATATAGTGAACCTGAAACTATTTCTTGATCAACACATTGATATGCTCGAACAACAATCATACACATCAAAGCGAACAAGATCTGTTCTCTCCTTGAGCAAAACTTAAGGGAAGCCTCCAACTAAACATCCGTATGTAACAATGGAAGAGGTTTTTACAACAATGTCAGCAGAAGATAGGGCATTGCTGACAAGCATGAACAAACATTTGAAAAAGCTGAATTTATATCCTGGGTTAATGGAGGAGGTCGAGGCCCTCAAATCAGGAATGGATTACAGCAATAAAATGGAAGAAATACGAGCTGAAAATAAGATATTGAAAACAACCGCGGACTCCCTATAAGCCACTACGGAGAGGCTATGGTATGATAATAACACAATGAAAGCAGAATGACTTGATCTGAAGTGCAGATGTATGAATAATAATATTGTTATGATGGGAATAAAGGAGGATGAAAATGAAAACTATCTGGCCACTGAGGATAAAGTCAAGGTTTCCATGAAACTTAATCTCAAGATAACGGACGAACAGGTGGATACAATTGATTTTCAATGGGCTCATCATTTCGGTGGCAGAGGGGAGGGAAGACCCGGTCCATTCTCCATTAATGAACAATTTCTCCACTAAATAGTGGAGAGAACGTGCCCTGTAGCCCACTTTTCAAAAGGCTCCGAGCAGAGAAGCAGAATGTTTGTCTTGTAGTCGATAAGTTGTACGTAAACAACCAATTCTTCAAGGATTCGAAGAAAACAATGTGGCTATGAGTGATACCTCACGCTGAGGTAGTCGCCGATACGCAACATTACACCGCACTACACGTTACAATTTGTATTTGTTATTGTTGCATGATGGACTCATCCGTTGTGTTCATACAATACGGAACCTTGGAATATATGGACTTGAAATTTGTCTTGGATTTATGGGAAAGGCAAAAACGGCTGAGGCTAACTTATATTCTATTTTGAGGACCGTACAGATGTTAAAATGGTAAAACCAAGGTTGGGTTTTGAGTTTGATCTGATACATTGTAATTTTAGCGATTGGGGTGTATTGTAACTTCAATGCTGTTACACTGTAGCTGCCCTTCTAGCAGGTGTGAATTGGAACGAAAAATATTGACCGATCTAATGTGGGGCTAGGATAGGATAAACGATTGATACAATAAGAGGGTCATTAGCCTGTCAAGGTTCTCTACTGGAGAAGGCCTGTACGATCCTATAACAATTGGTGTCACTATCTTTAAACCCCATTTAAACCATAAATCTCTTTTGTTTTTCAATTCAAAGGACATATTGTTCAGATACACACCAGCAAATGGGTTCGGTGTTGGTCGACGGGGTCTGTTGGACTCTGCTAGCGTGCAACTGGCAGGTTAACACAGGGTTAAACTGATTATAGCTGATATTCATCATAAGAGCCAATATGTTAACTGGCTTATGGAAGCACTTCTCTATGCGAGAAGTATATTATGTTTTTACACAATCTATATATGCTACCGGTATCTTTCCTCCCCAGTGCTATGTGTTAAACAGCCTGAGTGATAGAGCAACAGCCCTAGTGTTAAAAAAACAAAGAGGAAAAAGGGAAATCCAATACAAAATATATTAATTTGATAGGTCTGCCGTTGGGATGAAATGGATGCGGTGTCTATCTATATGCATATATAGTGCCTTCAGAAAGTATTCATACCCCTTGACTTATTCCACATTTTGTTACATTGTGTTACATCCTTTGTTCAAAATGTATTAAATATACTTTTTTTCTCTCACCCATCTACACACAATACCCCAATAATGACAAAGTGAAAATATGTTCTTAGAAATATTTGCAAATGTGTTGAAAATGAAATACAGAAACATCTCATTTACATAAGTACTCACCCCACCGTGTCAGTACTTTGTAGAAGAACCGTTTGCAGCGATTACAGTTGTGAGTCTTTCTGGTCTCTAAGAGCTTTCCGCACCTGGATTGTGCAACATTTGCACATTATCCTTTTCAAAATGATTGTTGATCATAGCTAGACAACTATTTTTAGGTCTTGCCATAGATTGTCATTTAGATTTAAGTCAAAACTGTAACTTTGTCTCAGGAACATTCACTGACTTCTTTGTAAGCAACTCCAGTGTAGATTTGGCATCGTGTTTTAGGTTATTGTCGTGCTGAAAGGTGTCTGTTGGAAAGCAGACTTAAGCAATTTTTCAACTTCCTCTCCAGCAACAGAGTTAGGAAGGACGCCTGTATCTTTGTAACGACTGGGTGTATTGATACACCATCCAAAGTGTAATTAACAACTTTATCCATCTACCCTTCTTTGTGAGGCATTGGAAAACCTCCCTGGTCTTTGTGGTTGAATCTGTGTTTGAAAGTCGCTGCTCGACTGAGGGATAATTGTATGTGTGTGGTACAGATATGAGGTAGTCATTCAAAAATCATGTTAAACACTATTACTGCACACAGAGCGAGTCCATGGAACTTATTATGCGATTTGTTAAGCAAATCTTTCATCCTGAACGTATTTAGGCTTGCCATAAAAAAGGCGGTTGAATACTTATTGACTCAAGACATTTCAGCTTTTCATTTTTGATTAATTTGTAAAGATTTTTTCAAAAAAACATAATTCCACTTTGAAATTATGAGGTGTTATGTTTAGGCCAGTGATAAAAACAAATCTCAATTTAATCCATTTTCAATTCAGGCTGTAACACAACAAAATGTGGAAAAAGTCAAAGGGTGTGAGTACTTTCTGCAGACACTGTATGTCAAGTAACTATATTCCTACTGTGTACAGCAACTACTGTGAATAAACAAAAGAGAGAAGTGCCATGTATGTACAATTAGTCCACAATGTACATGTAGCAACAAACAAAAAGAGATGTTAAAAAATAGGCTAACAAAAACTTTTGAAGTGTTTTGGGTCTGACAACAGCAGAGCAGCCTTGGCCCAGACATTGTGAAATATTGTTGAGCCATTGTGCATTGTGCCCCACACTGTGGAGTAAATTGCCTGCCTGTCGATCTCTGCTGCTGGCAGTTCAGTAAGTGTTCAGCGGAAGGAGAGTGGTAGAGGAGGTCTGGGTTACTCAGTGCTTTCGTTATTGTGTTCTCAGGGCCTCTTACTCACAGTCCTAGCCTATAGTGGGGCTCCGGTAGCTAGCACCTGTCTACACGTCACCGTCCTTTGTCTGGGAGTAACAATTCACCACCGAATAGAGCGGTTTCATTGCTACAATTACTTCTCATTTGCATCATGTTGGATTCTCTTCTTGGTGTGATAACGTATTCAGCTATCACTGAAGTGATCCAATGTAAATGTCTGAGACAGGTGGGTTCATTTGAACATCTCTCATTCTCCTTCTCCTCTCGTTGCTGCCTATTAGGAGTGACAGGCAGCTTGTAGAAAGTTGTGTCTGGCTGTCTACTGCACTCCAGGCACAAAATCCTGCTTAGTCTATGTTTCCATGGTGAAAAAGGAGATAGTAACAGGTCTTCTTCACAACGTTCTCACCAAGTCTTCTCACCAATGACAGTTGTTGTAGTCTCGACAAAACAACAAAAAACTACACACGTTTACTTCCTGTTGATTCATCCTGAAGAGTACAGTGAGGAGTGCCTTGTGGGGGTTGTATTCCTTCTCAGAGTGAACCTGGCAATCATCTGTATTAATCAGTGTGCGCTAGCACCACTTCTTGGCTTGGGGAGACTACTATGAATCATACATGGGGCGGCTAATGTCTTACTAGCGTTTAACCCCTACAGATAGAATTTGCCTAGCTGTGAAACCCATTACATCGTCCACTTTGCATGTTTTCATTCCTGTTATTTTATACCGTATGGATATTGTGAGAGTCTTCGTATCCACTTATACTGAACAAAAATATAAACGCAACATGCAACAATTTTACTGAGTTACAGTAAATTCATTAGGCCCTAAATCTTTTTATTTCACATGACTGGTCTGCGGCTGTGAGGCCGGTTGGACGTACTGCCAAATTCTCTAAAACGACGTTGGAGGTGGCTTATTGTGGAGAAATGAACATTTAATTCTCTGGCAACAGCTCTGTAGGACATTCCTGTAGTCAGCATCCCAATTGCATGCTCCTTCAACTTGTGTGACAAAACTACACATTTTAGGGTGGCATTTTATTGTACCCAGCACAAGGTTCACCTGTGTAATGATCATGCTGTTTTATCAGCTTCTTGATATGCCACACCTATCATGTGGACGGATTATCTTGGCAAAGGAGAAATGCTCACTAACAGGGATATGTGTATGGACAATTTCTGGGATCTTTTATTTCAGCTCATGAAACATGGGATCAACACTTTACATGTTGCATTTATATTTTTGTTCAGTATATATTTCATTTGGGTGGAGACACTGCTCCTTATCATTCAAAGCCTAACTTTGGTGGGTTTGAGAAATCCTTGTTTATGAACATTCTAGATTTGCATTTTCCTCACTTTTCCTCAGCTAATCCCTATAGATTACAGCCCAAATCTTTTGTCGGCTGCAGAGAGAGTGGCAGTGATGGGCTCTCCAAAGCTGCTTGGCTTCGCCTCATGGACTTCAGCAACAGCTGCTGTGATCCCAGTGAAATTTAACTAAGACACTTAGGGGAGCATCATAACAAGCAGCATAAGAGATAATCAAAGAGGAGCAGGAGAGCAAATCTCATCAAAGAGGCCCCATCTCCAACCGCCTCTCCACTGGCGGGAAACAAATGGGATTTTACAGGATGTGACTTTCTCTTTCTCTCTCTCGCTCTCTTTCTCTCTCTCTCGCTCTCTCTCTCTCTCACTCTCTCTCTCTCTCTTTCTCTCTCTCACTCTCTGTACCTCTCCCTTTCGCTCTCTCTCTCTCGTTGTTTCTTTATCCGTGGGTTATGTGAATCATCATGAGGGCTGCCACTACCGCGTGAGGAGAACAGAGCAGCACACACACATCCACTTGCATGCACAGGCACACGCACGCACACTATTCCTAGCCACAGACACAGACCGCAGAGGTGGGCTGTGTGATACAAGCTGACAGTCCAAATATGGCCTTTTGTGTGACAGTGCTGCCCCCAATGCAATGGATCGAGTTAAAAGCATGCATGAGAAGCCAGCTGAAGTTCATGTGACATAATACTCCAATCACCCTGCCCTCCTCTCAACACTGCATGACATAATCAAATGATTGTGATGCTAAAGTGAGATGATGTCAGTGGATGGGTCGTACACAGTATGTCATCATGATAGGGCTAAATAACAAAAACAACCAAACATCCAATCACACAGTGATTACCCTCAAGAGAGGGAAGGACGGAGGGATCAAAGGGGGGAAACCGAACAGCTCATAGGATGATATCACCAGCTGTCACGGAGTATGTCCAAAATGGTACGCTACTCCCTATAAAGTGCACTACTCTTGACCAGGTCCCATAGAGTAGTGCACTATATAGGGAATAGTGTGCCATTACAGTATGTAAACAGCTATTCTCCTCTCTCATTCTCAATGAAATGTCCTAAATGAGTATCCATGTACGCAATGCAACATAAATGTGATTAAATGTTTGACTCAACACAGATGTAATGAATGACATGACATTTGAAGTGTGATTAGGCTAAGGCAGAGATCCACTCAACCCGCAGCTCACATTACAGCCCAAACTCCTTGCAATCAGGTTCTAGCCGTATTCAACATTCAAACGGAATATCACTTTTCAGTCCCTCCGTACGTTTTGAATCCATGATGGTGACGCAAATCAAAGTAAACACAAATAAACAGAAATCATCAGGCGCTGACAGCTGTGCCCTGCCGAGCGCGGGAATTAAGAATTGTGAATCCGAAGGTCCCACTGACAGTTCATTTTGCTCCAATCCTCATAAAAAGACAAGCATTTTAATTACCCCCTTCAGTGAGACTCGCACGTGTTGCTCTGTGTGACTACGCATTTTATTTTCTATTTCCTGCTGTTTTGAAGAATAACTGAGACTTTTACATTTTCATCTCTGCTGACAGGTGTGACATTTGCCTTCGGGAGACGCACTTTTCATCGGCTGTTCAAGCGGTCTGTTTATGGATGAGAGATTCCTGCTATTGAATAACCATAAAAACACCCCGTATGATCTTTCCGACAGTTGTAAGTAATAAGCAGGGAACAGGACGGAGAAAGATGGAAGACAGATGATCGAATTCAATAGAATAGAAGCCGACATACATCGGCGCCAATGTTGATGCTGTGTTGTTGACATACCTCTGCACGCACGCACACACACACACACACCACACACACCACACACACACACACACACACACACACACACACACACACACACACACACACACACACACACACACACACACACACACACACACACACACACACACACACACACACACACACACACACACACACACACACACACACACACACAGCTCTTATTTTAAAACTGGAAGGATCTAGCTAGCCTGAGTGCCAGTCTGTTTGTGCCACCGTGCCAATTCCTTGTCACTCGTCATTTTTGTTTTGCTTGACGAGGACTGCAATGGTACATTTCAAGAGCACAAACTGATCTGGGAACACGCTAGGAATGATCTACCTGTGAGGGATCTACTTACGACGCACTACCTAGGCTCTAATAATGTTGTCTTTTTTTTCTGTTTCCAAAGCCATTCTGTGATTGTGTATGACCACAGGAAAAAGAGCTACCTGGATTTCAATACAAGCCCAATCAATGCATTTTGAATGAGAACAGTTTCTCTCTGGGCTCAGCTCAGTCTCGTCACATTGTTGTTGCATTAGGCCCGACTGGTGAGAGGAGCTAGCAAACACTGTCCTAGTCCTGCAATCTGTCACCACCATCTGCCCTCAGGACAGAGAGAAGAACCTTGGAGACATGTGTTATCTCGCTGTGATGTCATCTGTCTGTCTACGCGCCACGCTCCACACCAGCCGACTGAGGAGGGAAAGAATCGCTCATCCGAAAAAAGGTGGAAAGAAGAAAATACCAAAAAAGGACAGAAAGGCACCTTGGACAGCCAATTACCTGACGTTGGAGAAATGCTACACGTCAACCTTTTACGGAAGCCGTTCTCGCACCCGCTGAAAAAAAATATGATGTTTTCCCACAAGAGCCCTGGCAGTAATGTGACGAGAATGTCCTGGAATGGTGGGATTTAATTGTGCGATTGTATAATTGAACAGTGTGTTCTCTCCTTTGACTACACAAGCACTAAATGTAAATTTGCCCCTCAAGTAGCAGCTCTTCTCTCTCAACGAGTTTTCATGTCCTGCCAAGGCGCTATGCAAATGGGTCAAATCAAAGAGCTACGCTAGATTTTAAGACCGCAATGAAAAATCGATATCGTAGGGATCTGATACATCACGCGTGAGGGCAAGGAGTGTCAGTGACGAACCGATTTTCCCTCTGCATAAACAACCCTTGGTACCGTACGACACCCAGATATCATGTCAGCGTCTTAATGCTTTCCAGTTATAGAGAGGGCAAGCTAATTATGCTAAGTGTGGCTTTCCACAAGGTCACATGGTTATCAAAGCTCAATTCCCACTTGATAAACAACACTAATTGGTACAAGCACTTAAAAATATGAATTAAAAAAAAGGAGACAAATCATCATGCTGTATCAACCCAGCCAACCGACTAATGAAACCCTCCCAGTAGAGTAACTGTTTACACTGCATCAAAGTATCAAAGATCCGCACGGTCTGTTTGTCCCTCCGATGATCCAGAGGATGCGTGTTGCCCGGCTGCCCGCATATCAAACACAGCCAGACCAGGACATCCAGTGGGCCTCATGTAACCGGATTAACAGGATTTATATGTCAGCTCTCTGGACAATCCCATGGACGCTCTGACTCCCACTCTGTGTGAGATGGGTTTTTTGAGACGGCTTAATGACCCCCGAGGCTGGTCTATAGAGACCCCTTTTTGAAGGCCTCTGAATCTGTGCCTATAGGCTAGTGTGTGTCTGCGCTACTGTACTCTACGAGTTGGCCTCTTCTAGCCAGGTGACAGCTATTGTGTTCGGCTTGCCCTTTGCACTTAAGTGACGTCACTGAACAAGGATACGGCACCGGGTGGCTCTCTCTCTCTCTCTCTCTCTCTGCTGATATCTATTTCTGTCGCTGCACAGTGCCCTTTAGAACGTAACAATCACAAGTGGAGGAGAGAGGAGAGGGGAGATGTGGCTGCATAGAGGACAGAGAGGGAGGTGGGAGTTTGAAGTGGGCGACCGGGGGGGGGGGGGGGGGATTAGTGGTGGGCTAGCCGCTGGTACTGTTCACACCTTGTTTCATTACGCTAGCAGCTCTCTGCAGATGTTTTCTGCTTCAGAAGCATCTCTGGGATGACTCACTCACTGACTGTTGTGTCCAATAAAATCCGTCCCTCTGCCTCTCTCTCAGAGCACGTCAAGACCAGACTCATTGTATCTGAGGAGTATAGAGAGGTACCAAGGCAAGATACTGTGTCGCTTTATATAAAAAAAAAAGAACTTTTGTGATTAGCTGGTAAATGGCACTTAGAGATGGGCCTATACTTCAACTGATTTATGTTTTGTTTTTAACTGATTATATTTTAAGCATGAACTGTAAAGCCATATGGAAACCAAAGAGGAAGGGCCTAAACCTTCATCAGATGTTTTTTGTGCGTGTGCGTGCACGTCCGTGCGTTGGAAGCATAGAGACATAATAGAGATATATGTTTGAGAAACGTGACGAGCGGATGAAAGACGTAGTAAGGATTGCAACCATTCCGATGGCATCACAGGAGGCCATTAGTGAGCCATCTGATTAGGAGCCCTGTACGATACCAGACAGAGGTGAAGACGGGCTGAAGACAGGCTACACGGTGTTGTATAAATGTATAAAGAATCCATATGTTCTTCTGAAATATGAACACATTAATAACAAGATGTCCATATTCTCTCATCATCTTCTACATGTTACTCTTCGGCTTATCAATAGAGGCTTCTTAGAAATTCCCATCGGCAAGCCTAAAGTCAGGGCCTAAGGAAATACTGAACACGGAGAAATTACAACTTTACGGAGAACGTGCGACGGGAGGAAATAATGATTAAGAGAAAAACAAGAAGTTCCACCTTCTTTTCACACGATATACAACATCCAAAACACCTCTAGCAGTGTATTCTCCCTGTGACCATGAAAGGATCCGGGAAATATAATCACGTTTACGAATCCAAAAGAACATTCTTCCAGCCACTTATCCTGCTCCGTCGACAAAGACTTGGCTCACAGACCCGTTATAATGAATTGCATGAGACTGCAGCCATGCATCCTCAGTTCTACGAGGAGTAGCAACCGGCTTGGCCATGGCAATTGTGTGTATGTTTGTGTGTGCGTGCATGCGTATGCCTGTGTGTGGACTTATTGCCAAAACCTCGCCATACAAGATCTGTTCTTAAGCAACACCTGGGACTCAAGAGTCTGGCAAGCAATATGCTCTCCCTTCAACCATCTAAGGCCAATTGCTGCTGTATCTTTCGTAGAAAGAGTGATGGGTAAATGGAACTTATACACAGTAGGTTGTTTGATCGAAGGTACTAGGATCAATTGACAGGTGAGAAAGACACCACACACCTTGAAATCCATGAATTAATGGATGGATGTTTTAAGTTGAATTTTTTTTTACATTTTCCAACATCAGAATCATGTCTTGTGTCCAGCGCCGCGGGCAGGTTGGGAGGCAGAGTAATATCAAGCAAGGCATTGAAGGGCTAGCTAAGCCCAAGACCCATTATGAATGCTTTCCAAATCAGATCCAGCTTAGTAAATTGGAGCTTGTCGTAAAGGCAACATTTGCAGTGACAAGCTCGGCCGAGGGGCTGGGGACTTTAGCCTTAACAGCAGCCGGTAGGGTACTAGACCAGCAGCACTTGAGCTCTTCTTAGTTTATGTGGCATGAAGCAGCCACCAGACAAAACACGTTAAGACTCCCAGAAAAGATGTCTGTCCATTGCTGGACCATTAACCCAATCAATCTCGGTAATGCAAAGTGCCAGGCAGGCAGGCAGGCAGAGAAAGAGTGGAGCAGTTTAAATAGTTGTTAGAGGCACTTTCTGACTGGGGATCTCTGTACCAGAACAGGGTTATTCCCACCAGCCATCCACAGAAACATAGAGTAAATGTAGCCATTAGGAGAAGAAACTGTTTGCAGGGTACGAAATGACTACTTGAACAGATTTTTGTTAATTGACCTATTGTGTAGCCCAACCTTGACCCCTGCTCTGGTTGTGTGTGTGTGTGTGTGTGTGTGTGTGTGTGTGTGTGTGTGTGTGTGTGTGTGTGTGTGTGTGTGTGTGTGTGTGTGTGTGTGTGTGTGTGTGTGTGTGTGTGTGTGTGTGTGTGTGTGTGTGTGTGTGTGTGTGTGTGTGTGATGAGGTGGGCGCTGTGCTGGTTCATTGGCAAGAGGCAGTGTTATTAAACTTCATCACCTGAGGAGAAGTGTGGGGTGAGTCCATCTCTCAGCACCTCTGTCTGTCTGACGCTAGCCGCCGCCTGCTGCTCTCAACCATCCCCTCCATACCACCACTTCACACCACCACAGGCCCAGACTGCATTACGACACGCACCAGCACAGGCGTAATTGCCTACGCCATCCTCTCGCCTGTTGATGGACCAAATTGCCAAATCAACAGGCAGCTACCTCGGCAGCACTGCAGTGTTGAGGAGAGGCCAGACTGCACTCCATTAATCGTAGGGAAATAGGGACGTGTTTGTTATGTCAAGAAGGTTTGCAAGATAAATTGTGCCTAAGACGATGGAAAATTGTTTAATAAACAATTGTATTACCCCTGGAGAAGATTTTTTCTCTTAACGCTTGAATTCACTGGGATGACATGACAAGACAATTAGAAGTAACAAAATCTGTCTCAGCATCAAATGTTGGTGTAGGACTCTTACATATGTGTGGCTCAGTTGGTAAAGCGTGGCCCTTGTAATGCCAGCGTTGTGGGTTCGATTCCCACGGGGGACCAAATCGAGGGAAAAGAAGTATAAAAATGTATGCAATCACTACTGTAAGTTGCTCTGGATAAAAGCGTCTGCTAAAAAACTTCAAACATCCATAGTGTCAGGCCATAGGCGGCACTGTGGAAAGTGTTACCCTCGCTCAAAGCCATGAGGTCAGGCGGAGAGGGCAAAAACACTGAGATAAAGAGCAAGGCGGCGAAAGGCTACTCACAGGAGCCGCTGCTAATCACAAGAATCTGTCCATTTCGCCTGGCCTTCCGTACACATCCAATGATTTATCTCTCTCTGTTGCTCCCCATTTCTGCAATGTTGTCCCTGTGTTTTCGAGGCGGCTTCTGAAGGCCTTTTCTATTCTCAGACTGATTTGGGCATTGCGCCAGTCCGTGCCCGGGTTTAGAGCCCAAGACGAGGATGCTGCATTCTTAGAACCTCTTCACATCACAACGCTTTACCGCAGCAACAATGATTACCATTAGCGGCAATACTCAATCTATTCTGCATAGCCCAGGCTAGATTCATATTGTATATTTCATAGAGATATTCTCATGATAATGAATGCTCTTCTTTATATACCATCTATCAAGGTTTAATCAAGATATAGCTAGGCACATTCCCTTATCAAAGCCAGCTTAAACATGGTCGACGTGATCAATTTGATTCGAATGTAATCAGATGAATCAATTACATTTTGAATATAAAAGATACATTACAAGTGCAAGGGGGTAAAGGGATGCCCTGGAGCCTATTTTTCCACACATCATTCCTGTAAGACATCTTCAATATTCAGGCGCTCTTGCACTGAAGTCTGTAGGACTATGGGCGTTGAATCAAAAAGTCATTTTTTTAGGATCAAAAGCCAAAACGTAGCAACAGAATAGCAACAATATAGAAACAGTATAGCAACAGTATAGCAACAGTATAGCAACAGTATAGAAACAGTATAGCAACAGTATAGCAACAGTATAGCAACAGTATAGAAACAGTATAGCAACAGTATAGCAACAGTACAGAAACAGTATAGCAACAGTATAGCAACAGCATAGCAACAGTATAGTGAAAGTATAGGGGCAGTATAGCGACAGAATAGTGGCAGTATAGCGACAGTATAGTGACAGTATAGCAACAGCCGACATTAGTGACAGTATATCGACAGTATAGCAACAGCCGACAGTATAGAGACAGTATAGTGACAGTATAGCAACAGTATAGTGACAGTATAGTGACAGTATATTGACAGTATATTAACAGTACACTGACAGTATATTAACAGTACACTGACAGTATATTGACAGTATAGTGACAGTATAGTGACAGTATAGTGACATTATATTGACATTATATTGACAGTATATTGACAGTATAGTGACAGTATAGTTGTCACGCCCTGGCCTTAGTATTCTTTGTTTTCTTTATGTTTTTTAGTTAGGTCAGGGTGTAACATGGGGAATGTATGTGTTTTGTAGTGTCTAGGGGTGTTGTATGTGTATGGGGCAGAGTAGAGTAATGTTGTCTAGTTATGTCTATGGCTGCCTAGATTGGTTCTCAATCAGAGACAGCTGTCATTCATTGTCTCTGATTGGGAGCCATATTTAAGGCAGCCATAGGCAGTAGGCTTTTGTGGGGTGTTGTCTATGTTGTACGTTTGTAGCTTGTGGTTGCACTTACGTATTTAGCTTCACGATCGTTTGTTGTTTTGTTTTCGTTTTTTGTAATAGTGTTCGTTGCATGTTTTTTCCCTTCTCTAAAATAAAAGAGATGTATTTTGCACACGCTGCGCCTTGGTCCACTCTCTCTCACGAAGACGATCGTGACAATAGTGACAGTTTTGCAACAGCCCCCTCAGCACCCCAGTTATTTAGATCACTGAACTGTAAGGGCCAAACATAGAGGTTGAGCTAAAAGATTGCACCTGATGGGAGACAGAGAGGAAAGCAATCTGACCCCACATGGCTAAAACAGACCTCATTCCACTGTGTATAGTTCCTTCTATGACAGTATAGCTTTATTGTTCTTTCTTTATTTCCCTACTGTGGTTTGTAAGGTCAACCCTAACCCTACCCCGGAAACACACAACACAAGATCTATGACAGGAATGCAGAATGAGGCAGGAGGCATTTTCACAAGTCCCCTCTGAAGAGAGTTGCAATACAATGTGATGACAGTAGCATACAAAATGCATTATCACCTTGTGAGACGGCCTGTCTAATGGAAGCACAAACATAGAGCCAGGGGACCTGTCAGTAGAGGTAATCTAAACCACTCCTATTGTTTTTCTTTCTGTTTTATCAGTGATGGACATGGTGCTTTTGTCTCGGCTCAGGCTGCAACTACCTTGCCCATGATTCCCTGATTGCCTAGTCACTTTTACCCCTACCTGCATGTACATATTAAGTAAATTACATCAACTACCTCGTTCCCCTGCACATTGACTCTGCACCAGTACTCCTTGTATACAGTCTCGTTATTGTTATTTTATTGTGTTACTATTTCCTTTTCTTTTTTGCAAATGTGTATATTTTTATCTCTGCGGTGTTGCGAAAGGGCTCTGAAGAAAGCCTTTCACAGTAAAGTCTACACCTTTTGTATTCGGCGCATGTGGAAAATATCATTCGATTTGATTTGATACAGTGGGGAAGTACTGTGGAGATGTGACTGACTAGATCTGACATGCAGTAACTTCTCCACATCAAGGTCCATACAGTACATATGACATCGGTGTTGTAGTGCTCGAGTCCAGTCTAGAGACCACATTTAGTGTCTCAGGCCAAATATTTACACTCCTTCCTTGAAACATTAATACAGTATCTTAACAGCCTTTATGTCTATTATAGACATGTTAGTACAGTGGTGAACCTATAGGTCTTCAGTGTGTGACAGGTTAGTACAGTGGTGAACCTATTGGATCTTCAGTGTGTGACAGGTTAGTACAGTGGTGAACCTATAGGTCTTCGGTGTGTGACAGGTTAGTACAGTGGTGAACCTATTGGATCTTCAGTGTGTGACAGGTTAGTACAGTGGTGAACCTATTGGATCTTCAGTGTGTGACGGGTTAGTACAGTGGTGAACCTATTGGATCTTCAGTGTGTGACAGGTTAGTACAGTGGTGAACCTATTGGATCTTTAGTGTGTGACAGGTTAGTACAGTGGTGAACCTATTGGATCTTCAGTGTGTGACAGGTTAGTACAGTGGTGAACCTATAGGTCTTCAGTGTGTGACAGGTTAGTACAGTGGTGAACCTATAGGCCTTCAGTGTGTGACAGGTTAGTACAGTGGTGAACCTATAGGTCTTCAGTGTGTGACAGGTTAGTACAGTGGTGAACCTATAGACCTTCAGTGTGTGACAGGTTAGTACAGTGGTGAACCTATAGGTCTTCAGTGTGTGACAGGTTAGTACAGTGGTGAACCTATAGGCCTTCAGTGTGTGACAGGTTAGTACAGTGGTGACCCTATAGGCCTTCAGTGTGTGACAGGTTAGTACAGTGGTGACCCTATAGACCTTCAGTGTGTGACAGGTTAGTACAGTGGTGAACCTATAGGCCTTCAGTGTGTGACAGGTTAGTACAGTGGTGAACCTATAGGCCTTCAGTGTGTGACAGGTTAGTACAGTGGTGAACCTATAGGTCTTCAGTGTGTGACAGGTTAGTACAGTGGTGAACCTATAGACCTTCAGTGTGTGAGAGGTTAGCACAGTGGTGAACCTATAGACCTTCAGTGTGTGACAGGTTAGTACAGTGGTGAACCTATAGGTCTTCAGTGTGTGACAGGTTAGTACAGTGGTGAACCTATAGGTCTTCAGTGTGTGACAGGTTAGTACAGTGGTGAACCTATAGGTCTTCAGTGTGTGTCAGGTTAGTACAGTGGTGAACCTATAGGCCTTCAGTGTGTGACAGGTTAGTACAGTGGTGACCCTATAGGTCTTCAGTATGTGACAGGTTAGTACAGTGGCTAACCTATAGGTCTTCAGTGTGTGACAGGTTAGTACAGTGGTGAACCTATAGGCCTTCAGTGTGTGACAGGTTAGTACAGTGGTGACCCTATAGGCCTTCAGTGTGTGACAGGTTCGTACAGTGGTGAACCTATAGGTCTTCAGTGTGTGACAGGTTAGTACAGTGGTGAACCTATAGGTCTTCAGTGTGTGACAGGTTAGTACAGTGGTGAACCTATAGGTCTTCAGTGTGTGACAGGTTAGTACAGTGGTGAACCTTTAGGTCTTCAGTGTGTGACAGGTTAGTACAGTGGTGAACCTATAGACCTTCAGTGTGTGACAGGTTAGTACAGTGGTGAACCTATAGGCCTTCAGTGTGTGACAGGTTAGTACAGTGGTGAACCTATAGGCCTTCAGTGTGTGACAGGTTAGTACAGTGGTGAACCTATAGGCCTTCAGTGTGTGACAGGTTAGTACAGTGGTGAACCTATAGGTCTTCAGTGTGTGACAGGTTAGTACAGTGGTGAACCTATTGGATCTTTAGTGTGTGACAGGTTAGTACAGTGGTGAACCTATTGGATCTTCAGTGTGTGACAGGTTAGTACAGTGGTGAACCTATAGGTCTTCAGTGTGTGACAGGTTAGTACAGTGGTGAACCTATAGGCCTTCAGTGTGTGACAGGTTAGTACAGTGGTGAACCTATAGGTCTTCAGTGTGTGACAGGTTAGTACAGTGGTGAACCTATAGACCTTCAGTGTGTGACAGGTTAGTACAGTGGTGAACCTATAGGTCTTCAGTGTGTGACAGGTTAGTACAGTGGTGAACCTATAGGCCTTCAGTGTGTGACAGGTTAGTACAGTGGTGACCCTATAGGCCTTCAGTGTGTGACAGGTTAGTACAGTGGTGACCCTATAGACCTTCAGTGTGTGACAGGTTAGTACAGTGGTGAACCTATAGGCCTTCAGTGTGTGACAGGTTAGTACAGTGGTGAACCTATAGGCCTTCAGTGTGTGACAGGTTAGTACAGTGGTGAACCTATAGGTCTTCAGTGTGTGACAGGTTAGTACAGTGGTGAACCTATAGACCTTCAGTGTGTGAGAGGTTAGCACAGTGGTGAACCTATAGACCTTCAGTGTGTGACAGGTTAGTACAGTGGTGAACCTATAGGTCTTCAGTGTGTGACAGGTTAGTACAGTGGTGAACCTATAGGTCTTCAGTGTGTGACAGGTTAGTACAGTGGTGAACCTATAGGTCTTCAGTGTGTGTCAGGTTAGTACAGTGGTGAACCTATAGGCCTTCAGTGTGTGACAGGTTAGTACAGTGGTGACCCTATAGGTCTTCAGTATGTGACAGGTTAGTACAGTGGCTAACCTATAGGTCTTCAGTGTGTGACAGGTTAGTACAGTGGTGAACCTATAGGCCTTCAGTGTGTGACAGGTTAGTACAGTGGTGACCCTATAGGCCTTCAGTGTGTGACAGGTTCGTACAGTGGTGAACCTATAGGTCTTCAGTGTGTGACAGGTTAGTACAGTGGTGAACCTATAGGTCTTCAGTGTGTGACAGGTTAGTACAGTGGTGAACCTATAGGTCTTCAGTGTGTGACAGGTTAGTACAGTGGTGAACCTTTAGGTCTTCAGTGTGTGACAGGTTAGTACAGTGGTGAACCTATAGACCTTCAGTGTGTGACAGGTTAGTACAGTGGTGAACCTATAGGCCTTCAGTGTGTGACAGGTTAGTACAGTGGTGAACCTATAGGCCTTCAGTGTGTGACAGGTTAGTACAGTGGTGAACCTATAGGCCTTCAGTGTGTGACAGGTTAGTACAGTGGTGAACCTATAGGTCTTCAGTGTGTGACAGGTTAGTACAGTGGTGAACCTATAGACCTTCAGTGTGTGACAGGTTAGTACAGTGGTGAACCTATAGGCCTTCAGTGTGTGACAGGTTAGTACAGTGGTGAACCTATAGGCCTTCAGTGTGTGACAGGTTAGTACAGTGGTGAACCTATAGGTCTTCAGTGTGTGACAGGTTAGTACAGTGGTGAACCTATAGACCTTCAGTGTGTGAGAGGTTAGCACAGTGGTGAACCTATAGACCTTCAGTGTGTGACAGGTTAGTACAGTGGTGAACCTATAGGTCTTCAGTGTGTGACAGGTTAGTACAGTGGTGAACCTATAGGTCTTCAGTGTGTGACAGGTTAGTACAGTGGTGAACCTATAGGTCTTCAGTGTGTGTCAGGTTAGTACAGTGGTGAACCTATAGGCCTTCAGTGTGTGACAGGTTAGTACAGTGGTGACCCTATAGGTCTTCAGTATGTGACAGGTTAGTACAGTGGCTAACCTATAGGTCTTCAGTGTGTGACAGGTTAGTACAGTGGTGAACCTATAGGCCTTCAGTGTGTGGCAGGTTAGTACAGTGGTGACCCTATAGGCCTTCAGTGTGTGACAGGTTCGTACAGTGGTGAACCTATAGGTCTTCAGTGTGTGACAGGTTAGTACAGTGGTGAACCTATAGGTCTTCAGTGTGTGACAGGTTAGTACAGTGGTGAACCTATAGGTCTTCAGTGTGTGACAGGTTAGTACAGTGGTGAACCTTTAGGTCTTCAGTGTGTGACAGGTTAGTACAGTGGTGAACCTATAGACCTTCAGTGTGTGACAGGTTAGTACAGTGGTGAACCTATAGGCCTTCAGTGTGTGACAGGTTAGTACAGTGGTGAACCTATAGGCCTTCAGTGTGTGACAGGTTAGTACAGTGGTGAACCTATAGGCCTTCAGTGTGTGACAGGTTAGTACAGTGGTGAACCTATAGGTCTTCAGTGTGTGACAGGTTAGTACAGTGGTGAACCTATAGACCTTCAGTGTGTGACAGGTTAGTACAGTGGTGAACCTATAGGCCTTCAGTGTGTGACAGGTTAGTACAGTGGTGAACCTATAGGCCTTCAGTGTGTGACAGGTTAGTACAGTGGTGAACCTATAGACCTTCAGTGTGTGACAGGTTAGTACAGTGGTGAACCTATAGGTCTTCAGTGTGTGACAGGTTAGTACAGTGGTGAACCTATAGGTCTTCAGTGTGTAACAGGTTAGTACAGTGGTGAACCTATTGGCCTTCGGTGTGTGACAGGTTAGTACAGTGGTGAACCTATAGGTCTTCAGTGTGTGACAGGTTAGTACAGTGGTGAACCTATAGGCCTTCAGTGTGTGACAGGTTAGTACAGTGGTGAACCTATAGGTCTTCAGTGTGTGACAGGTTAGTACAGTGGTGAACCTATAGGTCTTCAGTGTGTGACAGGTTAGTACAGTGGTGAACCTATAGGTCTTCAGTGTGTGTGCCTTCAGAGAAGGGCTAAGGATTTATAAAATAATAATAATTATTATTATAATATTATTATTTTCAATTATATTTTGATTTAATCTCTTCAGTTTTTGTTGAAAAGGAAAGGATTAACACTGAAGATGAAAAAAAAATCCAATCAGTCAGCCATTGGCTAAGCCATCAGCAGGTAGAGAGAGGGCCGTTCAACTGTATAAGGGCAACGTTTTGAGTGACAGTGGAATTAACAAATCACATTTTGACTTGTAATGGGTGGGACCGTTTTGGAAACTTACGGTAACTTCTGCCTTCTCAAAGGTCAACAGGTTACTGTGCAATAGCAAGCAATAGTTTTCCCACGGTCTAGCTAGCTATCTTTTGTTGCAGGCTAGTTTGCAGCGGCTGCCGCAGGTGTTTTGTTACCGCAGGTAACCGCAGGTTTTGTTACCTTCTCCCTTTTTAAGAATAACTTTCAACAAGAAGTTAAACTTTTACTGCAGTGGGCTAAATCAGGGGCACACAGAGTGATTCTTGGTAGCCTTAAACAAATCTACTTTGAAACAAAAGTATACACTTCACACACATGGTTATGGGCTTCAAAAATTGTTGTTTGCGTCCCAATATTAAACTTTATATACGGCACAGAAGACTAAACTATAAGAAAACAGTTTGACATAGAAACACCGGATTTTTGAAATAATCTTTATTAATTATGAAATTATGAAAAATATTTATAACATTCCACCCATTGCACATTATTATTTGTTTAATTCGACAAGCTCTGTCAAGTTGGTTGTTGATCATTGCTTGGCATCCATTTTCAAGTCCTGCCATAGAGTTTCAAGCTGATTTAAGTTAAAATTGTAACTAGGTTACTCATGCACATTCAGTGTAAACTTGGTAAGTAACTCCAGTGCAGTGTATATTTGGCCTTGTGTTTTAGATTATCGTCCTGCTGAATGGTGAATTTGTCTCCCAGTGTCTGCTGCAAAGCAGACTGAACGAGGTTTTCCTTTAGGATTTTACCTGTGCTTAGCTCTATTCCGTTCATTTTTATCCTAAAAAAATCTCCAGAGTCCTTGCCGTTGACAATCACACCCATAACATAATTCAGCCGCCACTATGCTTGAAAATATGAAGAGTTGTACTCAGTGATCTGTTATGTTGGATTTGCGCCAAGTACAACACTTTGTATTCAGAACTTAAAGTTCATTTCTTTGACACATTTTTCACAGTTTTACTTTAGTGCACAATTGCAAACTGGATGGATGTTTCCAAATATTTTTCCTTCTGTACAGGCTTCCTTCTTTTCAATCTGTCAATTGCATTCTGGTTAGTATTTTGGAGTAAAGACAATGTTGTTGATCCACCCTCAGTTTTCTCCTATCACAGCCATTAAACTCTGTAACTATTTTAAAGTACTATTGGCCTGAGAGTTTTCCTTCCTCTCCGGGAAATGACAGAACATCTCAATTTAATAAATGTTAGATCCAGGCTGTAACACAAGAAAATGTGGAAAAGATAAAGGGGTGTGAATACTTTCTGAAGGCACTGTAAATGTGGAATAATCTGAAATGTGTAGTTATGACTATGCTCTTGAAGAGGTGATGATATTAAAATCAAATAGTTATGATATTTATGTGACAATCCCTTGACAATGGCATGTAGTTGTCAATGGTTTTAGTGGAGCTGGGGTTTTCCTTGTCCCCCAGCAGCTAAAGCTAACGCTCTGCACCGTATTGTGACGTTTCATTGATAACAACCTACAGTATGTGCCTAAAAATAATATACAAATATATAGTTTGTGGGGAAAAGTTCTGATCATTGTTAAATCTTATGATTTGCCAATGATATGACAAATGCTATTTTGTGAGGACCCAAATCATTCCTCCACTGACGCAGCAGCAGGAGAGGATCCTATGTGTCTGACATGAAAGACTCTGATGACATAACATCCAATGAGACCCCGCTCAAAGGCACCTTTCAGGTTGCATCACATGTTCCCATCTCACTGATAAAACAGCTGGGGGAAAGTTTTCATGGGTGTCAACAGTCGGAAGGGAAATATATTTTGGCAGCCAACAAGGTCTAGATAAACTCAGAGTCACGTTAGAGAATTCGAGAGGCACAGGAGAAGACAAATGGTTTTGAGGCGTATGTGTTGAAGCCTCCATATACAGCCAGTCCAATGTCAGCATTAGACATTCATCCATGTTTCTCAAACGTCAAATTTCGAAGTTGTTGCAAACTTCAAATGTTAAAGTGTTTAAGGTTAGGTTAAGGCACATATGTCAGAGTCAAGGCCCGCGGGCCACATCCGGCCCGCGAGAAGGTTTTTTACGGCCCCTGGGATGATCTTGATTTATTATTAGAACCGGCCCGCAGACCGCAGCAAGCCGGCAGCCCGCAGATCTTTTACACGCACCAATACTACATTTCCCACAATGCAACGGTGACGCACCGAGCAGTAGGCTGCTTCATTTCAATATTTATTGGCACAGCAGTCGTCAGCATCACAGTAAAATTAACTTTCAGATACCCATCAAAAATGGCAAAACGGTAGGTGGACACTGAGAACCGGGGGTTTCAAACAAGGTGGGAGTCGGAGTATATGTTCACGGAGGTAGCTGGAAAACCTGTGTGTCTTCTGTGTGGAGAAAGTGTGGCGGTACTGAGAGAGTATAATCTGAGACGACATTATGAAACGAAACACGCGGACAAAAACAAGAATATGGACATGGAACAAAGGCTACAAAAGGCAGAGGAATTAAAACGAGGCCTCAAATCTCGACAGGCTCTGTTCAAAAAAGCCAAATCACAAGGCCAGGCTGCTGTCAAGGCCAGTTTTATTTTGGCAGAAGAGATCGCTAAATCAGCCCGGCCATTTACGGAGGGGGATTTCATCAAAAACTGCATGATTAAAGTTTGTGACGAAGTTTGCCCAGAAAAAAGGCAACTCTTTTTAAATGTGAGTCTGAGCAGAAACACCATTGCCGAGAGAGTAGACCAGTTGTCCATCAATCTAAAAGAGCAGCTTGTGAAAAAGGGAAAAGATTTCATTGCATATTCCTTGGCTGTGGATGAGAGCACCGACATTTCTGACATTGCCCAGTTGTCAATTTTCATCCGCGGAGTGGACTCCAGCCTAAGCGTGACAGAGGAGTTTTTGGCTTTACGTCCTATGCATGGCACAACTACGGGGCATGATTTGTATGAAGAGGTGTCAAGATGTGTAAATGAGATGGAGCTGCCTTGGGAAAAACTCGTGGGTTTGACAACCGACGGAGCACCTGCGATGTGTGGACACAGGAGCGGACTGGTGGCGAAGATACGGGAAAAGATGCAAGAGGAAAACGCGACAGGTGAGCTGACTGCTTATCATTGTATCATACACCAGGAAGCGTTGTGCGGTAAAGCCTTGAAAATGGAGCATGTAATGAGCATCATCACGCGCACAGTTAACTTTATCAGAGCCAAAGGTTTGAATCACCGCCAGTTCAAGGCATTTCTGACGGAGTTAGAAACGGAGCATGGTGATTTGCCTTATCACACAGAGGTGCGATGGCTAAGCCAGGGAAAGGTGCTTCAAAGATGTTTCGAGCTTCGTGAGGAGATTTGTCTGTTCTTGGACAGCAAAGGGAAAGACACAACACAACTCCGAGACGAAATGTTTCTGTGTGAAATGGCTTTTCTGTGTGACATTACGAGTCATCTGAATGCAATGAACTTGCAGCTGCAGGGTCGGGATCATGTCATCTCTGATATGTACAGTACAGTGAAGGCATTTAAAACCAAACTGACTCTGTGGGAGACGCAGATGCGGAAAGAAAATTTGAGCCACTTTCCCAGCTGCCAGACCATGAAAGAGAAGCTCTCTACCAGTGCGTTCCCGAGCGCACAGTTGGCTGATAAAATAGGTATGCTTGCCGCTGACTTTCGACGCCGATTTGCTGACTTTGAAGCACAAAAAAGCAGGTTGGAACTGCTCGGTAACCCATTTGCTGTTGACGTGGAAAGCTCACCACCAAACCTCCAAATGGAGTTGATTGACCTCCAATGCAATGATGCACTGAGGGCAAAATATGCGGCAGTGGGTGCTGCGGAGTTCGCCCGTTTCCTCCCCGACACAATGCCCCAGCTGCGCATCCAGGCTGCTCAAACGTTGTCTATGTTTGGCAGCACATACCTGTGTGAACAACTGTTTTCTTTGATGAACCTGAACAAAACATCACACAGAAGTCGACTTACTGCTGAACACCTCCACTCAATTCTGAGGATTTCCTCAGCTCAGAGCCTTACCCCGAACATTGATGAACTTGTGGAAAAGATGGGACACCACCAAGTATCACCCTCAACCTCAAACAAGTGAACATTACTGTGCAATCACATATTTAGAGTTTTTACTCAGTTCAAGTTTAAAAGTTAAAGTTTAATATTTGTTTTCACTACATGTTACTTCTCCTTAAACAAAGTGTTGTTTTTGATTAATAGATTTTTGCACTTTATTTTATTGTATTTCAATCCAATTATATTTTAAAAATATTTCAGTTGAGTGGATGATAGAAAATTGCTATTATTGTTTTTTTCTTTGAAGTAAATTTAGCCCACTTTTGCTAAAATAGAAAATATAGGCTACTGATGGTGCCTTGAATACCGGTTTCTTTCATTTAATGTTCATGTTATGGGGATTTTTATATAAAGGAAATTTGTCTTTTGTGTCTGTTGAAAATTAAAGATTACTGACAGAGCCATAAGAAAATATTGCTTTATTTATCTGATCATATTGGAATATATTTGTTAGGTTTTCAGTAGGTTCAATTAGGTTCACTAGACTATATGCGTCATTTAAAATTTTTTCAATGAACATTCGAACAGTCCGGCCCTCGGCTTGTAGCTAAATGTTTTATTTGGCCCTCCGTCCATTTGACTTTGACACCCCTGGGTTAAGGCATTAACTCCAAATTCCTTAAATTTAGGGTTGAGATTAGGCACTAACTCTGAAATCTTAAGGTTAGGCATTAACTCCAAATGTTTATGGTAAGGGTTAAGATTTTGGGATAGGCTTAACCCTTGTGTTGTCTTAAGGGTAAAAAAAATGACCAGCCACTATGTTTAACAGCAGAGAAAAGCCCCTAAATTATATTTTTTCAACTTGAAATGTGATGACTATTTCTAGATTGACCCCAAAATTAGAGAAAGTGAAACATTGCATTTGTTCATATTTCCATAAAAGCTGTACACCACCAAGGTACAAAGACTGTCTTAGGGTCATTTTTGACCGGGCAGTTAAAAAATAATTTACACACCACAAAAACCACAAAGACACGCACACACAATGAAAAACGTGTGTGCTACTGATAGAACTCAGACAAAACTAAAACTCCCCTCCACGACCCCACACATGACTTAAGTTCACAGACAAAATAAACAAAATGTCAGACAAAATAAACATTTCTTGAAAGCATTGATTACTAATGGGGAACGCAGTCATAAGCTATAAAGGTGCTGCAGATGACAGTCCCCCCAGTGCTTTCTTTGCTAAAGCCACGAGTGCACATTTCAGTGCCCAACAGGTCGTAGATCAGATTTTTTCAGATGTCGAGGAGGAACAAGAGAACAATGATTTAGAAGAGGGGGAGGTATCTGAAGAAGAAGATGGGGAAGAATTACAACCCAGAGCACGATGCATCATCTTCAGATGAAGAAGAAATGCCCCGAGCTGAAAGAGAGAAATTTTTGTCAAAGAACAGCAAAATAGCATGGTCCTTGTCACCATATGACAACCAGGGCAGGATGGCAGCACAAAATGTTATAAGGATGACCCCAGGGCCCACAAGACATGCAGTTACCCATGCCCAGGACATCGCCTCAACATTCTACATGTTCATCACACCAGGCATCGAAGAAATCCTCCTGGAGATGACAAATTTGGAGGGTTTCCGTAAATATGGAGACAACTGGAAAAGGAAGGATGAGATTGACCTGTGTGCCTACATAGGGTTGCTAATCGTAGCGGGTGTGTATAGGTCCTGAGGCGAGGCTACATGTAGTCTCTGGGATGCAGAGAGTGGAAGGGCGATTTTCCGTGCCACGATACCACTGAAAGTCTTTCACACTTTCTCAAGAATGCTACGATTTGATAACCGTGAGTCAAGACCTGCAAGACGTGTGTGAGACAAACTGGCGGCCATAAGAGAGGTCTGGGAGAAGTGGGTGGAGCTTCTGCCATACCTCTACAACCCTGGGCCTGAAGTAACAGTGGATGAGAAACTGGTTCCATTCAGAGGTACATTTTTAATTTCATATCTGTAATGTAAGTGACTTTCACTGTTCTGTTGCTGTAATATCATTGATTTATGTGATTGTTTTCTGTGACTCTGATACTAATAACTGCCCAGCAAGCCAGCAACGTATGGCATCAAGATATGGGTGGCCTGTGACGCACAATCCAGCTATGCTTGGAAGATGCAAGTCTACACAGGGAAGCCGACCAGTGGAGGCCCGGAGAAGAACCAGGGGATGCGGGTTGTGCTTGATGTGACAGGTGGACTGAGGGGGCACAATGTCATGTGTGACAATTTCTTCACCTCTTATGAACTCAGCCAGCAGCTCCTGAAGAGGAAGATCACCATGGTTGGCACAGTTAGAACAAGCGTGAGCTCCCCCCTGCACTCCTCGCAACAAGTGTGAGAGAGGCCTTCTCATCAAAGTTAGCCTTCACCCCCACCACCACCACAGTTTCTTACCTTCCAAAGAGGAACAAGAATGTTCCTCTTTGCGTGGACAACCTGGACAAGGTGATTGGAACTTACAGCTGCAGGAGGATGATTGCCTGCTGGCCCCTGGTCATCTTCCATAACATCATTGATGTGTCCTCATACAATGCCTTTGTGATATGGAACAAGATCAACCATTCCTGGATGCCTGATAAGCGGAACAAAAGAAGGGTGTTCCTGGAGCAGCTAGGAAAGGCACTTGTAACCCCACACATTCAAAGAAGAGAGCGCCTCTCCCGCACAGCAGCCTCTGCAGCGCTTGTGAAAGCTGTTCAGGTGGCTGAATCTTGTCCTGATCCACCTGAGCCTGCAGCTGGGGCAAGCAAGAGGAGGAGATGCCAATTCTGCCCCCAAAAAAGGACTGTAAAACAAATACTATGTGCTGCACATGTGAGAAATACATATGCATAGTCTATGCACACACACTTGTGCTAATTAGAGTTGATTGATTTATGTTCTTCACGTTTTGATTTCAATCTATTATCTTATTTTATTCTTATTTATTGTTGTTGTTTATACACCTTGTGGGTGGGGGCAATGGTTAAAAAAATGGGAGAAGACTAGTATTTTGTAGTTGAATTCGCCATTGTTAAGTATATAAGAATATATCACTATGTTGCCAAAAATACTTATTGTTTCCCTTCAATAAAATGCATTCAAAACTACTTTCTGCACATTTCTGCTACTTTCTTAGGCTATAGAAGTGCTATCTCTTGCTAAAAAAAAATATGTTTACACCTATGCAGTACCTTTAGCAATAATAATAATAATATACCTCTACTTTAGTTAAGAAAACAACAGGTGTGTTGTAATAAAAACGAGTGGTGTCCACTGATTAAATGCAGTCTTTCTGCATTGTGAAGAGGGAAAATCCAGATATTCACAAAGTTTGTGATGAATGACAGGTTGTTTCTTCATGCAAAAATTGATTAGGGGTTTAAAATTAAAATAAGTTGCTGTTTTTTAGGGGTTTAGCGAAGGCGGGTCATTTTTTTACCCTTAGGACAAGGGGAGTATCCAGAATATTAAAGACTACACAAGGGGTAAAACAAAAATCTCAAAAACAACATTCTATCATTGGATTCAAACTCACAACCTTTGGAATCAGAGGCAGATGCTTACGCCCATCTGCCATCCCCGCCCACAATGCCTTCACAAAACTGGATCCTACTTGAAGGTAACAGCACTCACTGTTTCCCCTAGTGGCCAGTTTCCACGTCTTCTCCCGAACTCATCAGACATGGATGGATGTCGAATACTGACTTGTATCACGGGTGACCATGCTGGCAAAAACAGCCAGTTTCCTGCAATTCTACATATTTTGCCATAGGGTGGAGAGAAATGTTTGCAGTTTTTAATATGATATCTGTGAACACCAGTGGTACTATCATTTCTTGTACAGTTTGTGACAATGGCATCACCAATTAGTCTGGAGCTTGACATGTCTCTTTGAAATGTTTCTCATTGAACTTATTTTCCTTGTGACCATCTGCAGCTGAGAATAAATGCTCAGAGTGTCCCCAGGGCTTGTTAACACATTTCAATTAGAGCTACTGATCATCTGCATCCCAAATGGCACCATATTCCCTTTATAGTCCACTACTTTTGACAAAGCGCCATAAGGATAGACAATCGCTAATGACAACAAAAAAAAAACATCCTGAGCAAAGTCTCCTTGTCTTTTTTCACTTGGTGTACGGTGTCCATATTAGGACAGCCTCAGTCTCAGCAGGAATGATTTCATTCCACCTTTATTATGGACAGACTGGTAATCATCCTCCCAAGTATTTGAGTCCATAAAAGTGCTCCTCATCTGCAAGGTTAGATATCAGGACCAGAGGAGAAGTAGGAGAGTAATGCCAACTGGCATCAACAATGAACTGGAAAAGTCAGGGAGAAAAGGGCTATTCTGTCTTTTGGCTTGCTTCAGAAAGTATTCTAATATATATATGTATTCAGGCCCTTTGCTATGAGACTCGAAAATGAGCTCAGGTGCATCCTGTTTCCATTGATCATCCTTGCGATGTTTCTACAACTTGATTGGAATCCACCTGTGGTAAATTCAATTGATTGGACATGATTTTGAAAGGCACACACCTGTCTATATAAGGTCCCACAGTTGCCGACGCATGTCAGAGCAAAACCCAAGCCATGAGGTCAAAGGAATTGTCAGTAGAGCTCAGAGACAGGATTGTATCGAGGCACAGATCTGGGGAAGGGTACCAAAATATTTCTGCAGTATTGAAGGTCCCCAAGAACACAGTTGCACAGTTTCTTCAATGGAAGAAGTTTGGAACCACCAAGACTCTTCTTAGAGCTGGCCCCCGGCCAAACTGAGCAATCGGGGGAGAAGGGCCTTGGTCAGGGAGGTGACCAAGAACCCGATGGTCACTCTGACAGAGCTCCAGAGTTCCTCTGTGGAGATGGGATAACTTTCCAGAAGGAAAACCATCTCTGCAGCACTCCACCAATCAGGCATTTATGGTAGAGTAGCCAGACGGAAGCCACTCCTCAGTAAAAGGCACATGCCAGCCCGCTTGGAGCTTGCCGAAAGACACCTAAAGGACTCTGACCATGAGAAACAAGATTCTCTGGTCTGATGAAACCAAGATTGAACTCTTTGGCCTGAATGCCAAGCGTCACGTCTAGAGGAAACCTGGCACCATCCCTACGGTGAAGCATGGTGGTGGCAGCATCATGCTGTGGGGATATTTTTCAGCGGCAGGGACTGGGAGACTAGTCAGGATCGAAGGAAAGATGAACGGAGCAAAGTACAGAGAGATCCTTGATGAAAACCTGCTCCAGAGCACTCAGGACCTCAGACTGGGATGAAGGTTCACCTTCCAAAAGGACAATGACCCTAAACACACAGCCAAGACAACGCAGGAGTGGCTTCGGGACAAGTCTCTGAATGTCCTTGAGTGGCCCCGCCAGAGCACGGACGTGAACCCGATCGAACATCTCTGGAGAGACCTTAAAATAGCTGTGCAGTGATGCTCCCCATCCAACCTGACAGAGCTTGAGAGGATCTGCAGAGAGGAATGGGAGAAACTCCCCAAAATGCAGGTGTGCCAAGCTTATAGCATCATACCCAAGAAGACTCGAGGCTGTAATCACTGCCAAAAGTGCTTAAACAAGGTACTGAGTAAAGGGTCTGAATACTTATGTAAATGTGACATATAAATTATTTAATCTGCAAAAATTCTAAAACATTGTTTTTGCTTTGCCATTATGGGGTATGGTGCATAGATTGATGAGTGAAAAAACAATTTAATCCATTTTAGAACAAGGATGTAACGTAACAAAATGTGGGAAAAGTCAAGGGGTCTGAATACTTTCCGATTACACTGTTACTGGGCAGGTGTGTTAGTCTCCGGGATATGATGAAATATGGGAATGACAAAGAGACTGAGAAGACTAAAATAACCCTTTGAAAAGACTATCACAAAAACAGGGTTGTTTGTGAAATCTGGACCACATGTGCAGTACATACAGTATTAAACCAGTGGTCACGCTAAGAGGCTGAGAGCTTTACAGCAGCGCATTCTGGTTTTGCAGAGAAAATATGCATTCTACATCATCGGTCCTGTCAGTCACACTGAAAACTTGCACTCAACTGAGTGATTCATGAAAAAAACTGTGTAGAACCTTCCCCAATTACATGTTTCTGTTACACAGAGTTCCATGCAAATGCTCCAAAAGATGGAGGGGTATCGACTGCTTTGGAGTGCTCCTCCTTCTTTCACATGGCTGGGCAGGCAAACTGGGTCTTGACCTGCGGCTTGAGCTCTGCAGTCTCAAATAGCATCAAAGTGTTTTGACACCGGTCGACTGGCCCGGGGAGCCTCGAACAGATAAGCACCTGGAGAGAAGTTGCCTTGGATGAACCGTAGATTTATAGGAATCAAAACACGGTGAGCTAAATTGTAGATTGTAAATATTCACGTCAGCCATAGGACAGAAATAAGTGAATTAGTGATGGGTGGGAAAAGGATAAAAGGAAAACATAATGCTAATTTCATCCAGAGTAAACAGGAATATTAGCCCTCCTGGAAAGGCAGGGGATCCACAGAGGATACTGTTTGATAATTGGATACTTAACTACCCAGGTGTTAAGTTGAAGGGCAACTAAAAGATGCTAGGAGCCCTTTGAGCCATGCATTATAGTGGATCAAATAAGAGAGGAGAGAAAAGGAGGAGAGGGGGGAAATAAGTCTAATGCTATGCTAATGAGAGTGCAGTGTTTTGGTTGAGAAGCAGATACTAGGCTAATGCCTGTCTGTTTGTGATTAGGACCACAGGGAAGCGGGAGGGTGACCATGCTTAACTTACAGAGGGTATTTAGTGAGGTAAAAACCTCCCAACTTTAAGTGTACCAACATATACCCACTTCAACCAACTTCTCTCACAAGTCTAAAAAGTGGACCATGAGTGCTTATTTAGGGTCAATATTGTATTTTGGATCACAATGAATAAGATTACATGCACATGTGGGACCTGATCCTAGATCAGCATGTAAAATGCATTTAGTTCACTGTTATGTAGGCCTTATAACAGGTTCAAGTAAAGTATTAACAGATTTTCACCAGAATATAGTAATAATACATATTGCTTGTAATTCAAGTAGTGGCTTTGAGATTTAATGAGAGGGAACGCTTTTAATTGATTAATCTGACAGTGAAGCTAAGAGATAGCTTTAAAGATATTTTAATATTAGTATACATTTAATGTCTGTCAACTGGACCTGCTGATTAGAGTTTACATGTCTACCGCTCCAATAAAGTTATGTGCTGTAGTCACGGTAACAATGGACAAGGAAGTGGAACTGTCAAAGACCACCACAGATGATGACGTTATTAGTTGGGTACATCAAATAATTATGTTTTTGAACAATTTTGACTTTAGTCAAAGCAAAGTTTTGGGATACATCATACTTTGTTGGAAAGTACATTTCTGCTTTTTCAACAACAACATTGTTCAACTTTTTGAAAGTCATATAGAGTCTCATAGCGTTGACTACATTTAAAACATAGTAAATACTGTATGTGTAGCACATGGGGATGAGTGAAACGTACTCCTCAGCCTTAAGTGTCCTGCTTGCATCTTCTCATCAGCTAGCTTTTGCTGTGGCGTGATCGGCTAAGACGCTTGAGGGAGGACGGTCATGTGTGTTTGCGAGGCAGAGGTCCTGAGTTTGCACCAGGTATGGGCTGAATCGGGGGGAAGCGGTACATGCTAAGCAAGCAGTGTGACGTCCTTTACATAAAGTATGCACTCTTGCAAGGATATTACAGTTTTTCAAGAAAACGCAGTGTCACAGTACTCTGGTCTTGAATGTTTATCGGTTCACAAGAGGGGTGTGAAATAGAAACCTCACACACCACCCCTTTGCGACTCCAAGTACAAGGGTAAGAAAAGCAACTACTCTAAACACTTACATGGTGATACAGTATGTTAACACATCTTTGCAGAGTGACAAACAAATGTCCCATTAAAATGGGTGTGATTCTCTCCCACTGCGACACCAGTCAGTGCTCAGGTACACAGTGTGGGAGAGTGAGCAGAAAGGCAGCATGGGAGCACATTAACGACACAGCACCCTTAGTTCATCGCAGCTTGAGTAGAAAATCAAACTCTTCTTTCCTGGGCACCATTTTGTTTCCCAACAATTCCTTCTGTGGTCTTAATAGAAACTGTTGGAAACGGTAGCTCCTGTGGTGGCGGCCATGTTCCCAGGATGCACTCCTGCAATGCGCGACGCTTGAAAATGAGTCATCCACCTGTCTCTGGAACTGCATCACAAAATACCTATTCCAGGAGTGATTTGAAAACCATTCTACAATCAAATCCCCATGAAGTCACTAACTGCCATATCTACGTGTCACATGTTTTGTTCTTATGGCTCATGGATTTATGACTGAAGCATATCCTTTTTATATAATACAGTATGTGTATTCCCCTTGACATCCTGCCACTGAAACCTGGCTCCAGGGACAGGGACCAGCAGTCCACATCTCACAAAATGTGGGCCAACAGGGGCAAGAACTGTGAGTGGAGCAGATGAGATGGAGGGGAGGACTTTGTCGCCAAAGACCATCACATGAGCCTGTGAGCCAGCAAACAGCCATCTGCTGAATAGCAGAGTGTTCAGGACCATGGACAGGGACCAGAGTGGGATGACTATCAGCTCATAGACACAAGTCTCAGACGGGTTGCATCCCACAATGTATCAATGTTCCAGGTTGCACGTGTGTATAGTCAGTTTGGCATTGAGAAAGGTTCCCTAATAGGGAAACTTGTCCCGCGGGTGATTTTATTTGGACCCTTAAGTTTTCTGAGCCCCCCAAAAATATAGAAAAAAATATATGGATTTTTCAATAATCTTTGTTGTTGGACATACAAGATTGTAAATCACCACGAAATTAGCTCAAAGTGATTTAAGTTTTGCGGGAATCTGTTCCCAAGTATTCCCACACATAAACAGAGAGGCTCCCGAGTGGTGCAGTGGTCTAAGGCACAGCAGTGCTAGCTGTGCCACTAGAGATTCTGGGATCTGGTCCAGACTCTGTTGCAGCCGGCCGCGACCGGGACCGCGACCGGGAGACCCTATGGGGCGGTGCACAATTGGCCCAGTGTCGTCCGGGTGAGGGGAGGGTTTGGTCGGCAGGGATGTCCTTGTCCCATTGCTCAGTAGTGACTCCTGTGGCTGTCCAGGCGCAGTGCACGCTGACCAGGTGTACGGTGTTTCCTCTGACACATTGGTGTGGCTGGCTTCCGGGTTAATGGGCATTGTGTCAAAAAGCGGTGCGGCTTGGTTGGGTTGTGTTTCGGAGGCGTTTCAGCGATGAGACAAGACAGTAACTACTGACTACCAATTGAATACCTTGAAAAAGGGGTGGCAGGGTAGCCTAGTGGTTCGAGCATTGGACTAATAACTGAAAGGTTGCAAGTTTGAATCCCTGAGCTGACATGGTACAAATCTGTCGTACTGCCCCTGAACAAGGCAGTTAACCCACTGTTTCTAGGCCGTCATTGAAAATAAGAATTTGTTCTTAACTGACTTGCCTAGTTAATTTTTTTTTTAAAGGGGGTAAACATGATTATTTTTAAATAAATAAATAAACAGAGGCAATCGTAAGCCAGTGTAATCAAGGTTTGAAATCATTCTGTTTTTGTCAAATATTTTTTGGGGGAGGCGATTCTTAAATTCAATTTGCAGTGCACAAATTATTTATAACTATGTTCCGGTCCCCTCAACCATCCGCTCAAAGTGAAATCGGCCCACAGCAGAATGTTATTGGGGACCCCTAGTATAGAGGAACTGCCTACGTCACTGTCTTATCTGCTTGTTGCCCACATCCCCCGGAAAAACAATAGTCGCTAGCAAGATAGCAATCACGGAGGTCATTTTTTTTATGAGTGCATTTCGCAATTGGCTAGATTACATCAACTACCGTCACTAAAACGAATGCAAAGGTTTTGCCTGCAAACGTTGGTTTCGAATCGCGATGTTCTGGCATGTTTGCCTCGTGATATGCTGGGAGAGTTGTCGTTCTGAAGAGGACCCTCCCCGGAACAATTGTTTCCTCTTTTCGAGGTTACCAAGAGAGTCTGTCATTAAAACCAGACACTGCTTGTTGCCTAGGGTCTCAGTTTCCAAGACTACATAGACACCTGTTAGAATACTTCAGAAATGCATCCTTCCTCTCCGAGCTTTCTTGAAGTAATCACAGACCTGGATTGTTTGCATTGGTGAAAGTAATAGGTTGGTAAACCTTGCTTCCACCTATCCACTCGTATGTGCTTACCTCGAGGAAGGTAGGAAGGAAGGACGTCTTTCTATAGCACTCGAACAGGGCCACTGAGCTCAGATAGGAAGAGAGGTGGAGAGAGCACACCAGGAGAAGGGTGACTGACAAGTGATGCTATTCTTAGAGCAGCGTGATTGAATGCCACCCCATAACATGACATGATCAGTGTCTCCAAGATGTGCTGGAGTTCAGATCTGAGTTAACTGAGGCCGTGGCTACACTTCTACGATCAGAATACGACGAGGTCACGAATTGCATTCATCCAGACTTGACAGTTAACGCGAGCTCTGTTATGCAAGCTTGTTATCCAAATGCCGTCATTACAGCATTTCCTCTTCTGTATTCCTTTTACCGCTCATTATTCAAAACAACTAAAAAACGGAGCTGGTATACGATAACGTGTGCTCCTTTTTGTAATGTTTTGGATGATATGCAACAGACGTCGGGCCTGTACTAGGCGTGCACTCACGAGGAGAGAACAGCAGAGGCGCTTCATGTACTCATGCATGTTACTCTTGGCTGTGGCTAATGCGGTGTCAGTGGAGAAGAGGCTGCGGTCCCAAGAATGGTCCCACAATTGGTGGGACTATGTTCTCATCCACGCCTTTACCGAAGCACAGTGGCTGCACAACTTCCGTCTGCGAAAGCATTACGTTCCTTCGCATTTGAGAACTGCTGCAGCCCAATCTGTGTCGGCAGCATACCCAACTCTGTCTGGTGTCTGTCCACAAGAGACCTACTGGGCAAAGAAGTCAATTCAACATCTATTTCACTTTGGTTCAGCGTAATTTGATTGAAATGACGAGGAAACAAAGTGGATTCAGCTAATGTGTGCCCAGTGTGGAGCTGGTGTAGCACACTGGTGGTGTGCTACTAGATCTTGCTACCATGTGATCGGTTATCTGTTTAAGTCATCATTCACGAAGTGGCCGCAGCTCTGAACACTGTGCGTAAAAGCTGCATGAGCATTCCCAAGGGAGGTTTTGCGCAGATTCAAGGAGAAGTGCAAGTTCCCCCAATGTGCCGGAGACGTCGACCTATCATATCCCCTGAAGAAAATGGTACAGATGTCTACAACAGAAAGGGCTGACATTCGGTGGTGCTTCAGGGAATGGTCAACCACCTTACTAGGTAATAGTCTGCCGTGTTTAAACTCACCTGTTATAGACTTCCACTTCTTAACACTATTTTGTTAAACGACTATACTGTTTCTTGGACAATTGCTATTATTCAAATGCCAAAATGGAATATCTTACCTCAACAGCTTCCCTAACATTCACATTGGCTGGGTAGGCAGCGTCCAAGTGTTGTGCAACTCCAAGGTGTTCGAGCTGGGACATAGCGGTGACCTCCTACCAGATGTAAGCATGCTAAAGAGTGTTATAAATCATCATGTGTAATTGAGGTGGTTATGAAGTCTCTCATACTGTGCTGTTTGTTGTCTTTTCCCCCCCACTACTGCTAAATGAGGCTATAAACTGTTATGCATTCAACAGACATTTTTACGTATGGGTTTCATGTAGTGTATATAGTAAATTGAAGTGTATTTATAGTTTGTATTTATTTGTCGTCATATTTTCCCCATAAACATCTGCTTAATTCACATCAGAGTGATTTAGCTCTCAATAGCCATATTTTTGTTTTGTCACAATAGCATGTACAGACAGAATAGATTAGTAAGCAATATCTGGCAGTGTCCTCTCACTAACATAATTTTTGAAACATTATTTTAGGAAAGCAGAGTCATCGAAAGAACCAGAGTCCCCCTTGCCGATGTCTTGGGAAAAAAAGCTGAGAAATAGGGCTGCAGAAATTTAAGGAATTCAAATCATAAACAAAGCTATGGATGCAAGGACTAACTGACCGTGATTTTCAGATAATCGTTTTAACCACATTTTGATACTACATAGTGTGTTTTTTAATTGATTTTGTTGACAAACATCGGTAAAACAATCTTATATTTTGAGTTCTGATGGGGCATGACAGTCGAACTAACCTCATGAGGCATTCATAAGTAATATTCTTCAAGAATCAATGGGTACATATCATTAATTTACAAGTTCAAAAATGGATGTAGCAACTGCTGAGTGGCCCATATAACAGATTTATATTCTCATCACTTAATCCAAAACATCTTTCAAAACTTAAACCAAATGTACTGCATCTTTCAGTGCTCTACTCAACTCAACTCGGGCTCAACAAATATCACTACAAAGTCGTCAAATGAACCACGTTAACTCTGGCTTATCCTCATCTTGGTCGTCCTGACACTGTTGCTGGTGTGTGGGGCCCTGCTGGTAGAAGGGTTCAAGCAGGGAAGCAGGTGCAGGTGGAGCACACTGCTGATGGTAATGACCAATATTTGGTGCAGGGTGGGCAGCAGACGGACCGGGGCCAGGATGGAGAGCCCAAGGACCGTGGTGGTCAGCGTACGGACAAGGATGGGGCAGCCCAAGGACCGGGGTGGACAGAAGACGGACCAGGGCCAACAATTGATGATGACTTTTCATGTGAGTGTTGTTCAGCTTGCAGCTTTAGCTGGAGATCAGCATCATGATGAAGGTTGGTTACCATACTTTTCATAAAGGTGTTAACTGCACTCTCAAATGTTGTATTTTTCTTCTTGCTGCCTCTGACTTCAGAACTGGTGAGGAGAGGAGAAGGAAGGAAGGAAGGAGAAAAATTTTAACATTTAAAATATCTAAGCTCCTAACATACTGTAACCATCCACTAGCAATTACTTATTTGAAACTAATTGTAGATAACATGGCTGTGGGGGAGGATAGTTATACACGTGTATATGAAATGATTCATTCTACGATTAGAAAGAGATATGAATTTACTTTCACCAGAGATGTGTTCTGTCTTTGATATGGATTTCCTTGGACCAGGATCAGTGAGCTCTTGGTCACGGAACATCTGAAGGGGCGGTGGAGATGGTGTAGAGTCTGTGATGCAGAACAAACTGGCGGTGGGTCAGAGGAGGCAGTAGTCAGAGCATCCTCTGAAAGAAGAAGCATCCATGACAGTTATTGCTTTAAATAGTGTAACTGTCAGACACGTGGAGGTATTTTCAGAGGCATTCGATGTGCTTATTGTCAGTTCCTATCTACCTACTACCACTACCAAAATGATATTCCCTAGGTTACGCTGTGTGTTCATATTCAAGCAATTTAAGGTCACGCATGCTGTCCCAACACATAATACTGACATAGCGCATTCTAATGTAAAAGACCCTTGCTCAACACTAAAAGGTTGTATTCTATACTCATTTGCAGAGAAAAAAGTTATTCATTTGTTAGATAAGATTTCAAATTCAGGGGACCCTAAATTGGGCCCCAAACCCAAGTTTAGGAGCCACTGAGCTAAACACTCTCCAAAAACGTTATAGGACCAACCGTGGCACACGTTGCCAACATTTATCTACTTTGCATGCAAAACATTACAGTTCACTAATAATTATTGTCTAAATGAATGTATGGAGAAGTAACTAGCTTCACTAACAATGTAGGTGACAGGATAGCATCTACACGTAGTTAGCTAATAACGTCAGCTATATAGCTTGGAGATAATGACATAGCAACACGTTAGTCAGCTAGCGAGCTAGAACGTTACCTTCATGTTCCAGATTGTCAGCATCCTCATCATCGGTATCTGCGCTGTCCAGGACCACCGACGGACTGGTAGTTGGTCGTTCACCCAACACATAAAGAAATTGACATGTCGCCGTGCCATTCCCGCTCTGATTATTATCGTCTTTTGCCTTCTTGTACACCCCTTTCAAATGTTAATCTTTTGCTGGCCCTGGAGCCAGGTGTGTATGTATTCTTTCCCTTCCATTTTCCTGGCTATGTACCTGAACACTGAGTGTACAAAACATTAAGAACACCTTCTCTTTCCATGACAGACTGACCAGGTGAATCCAGGTGAAAGCTATGATCCCTGATTGATGTCACCTGTTAAATCCACTTCAATCAGTGAAGATTAAGGGGAGGAGACAGGTTAAAGAAGGATGTTTAAGCCTTGAGACAATTGAGACACGGATTGTGCATACAGTGCATTCGGAAAGTATTTAGACCCCTTGACTTTTTCCACATTTTGTTACATTACAGCTTTTTCTACAATGGATTAAATCGTTTTTCTCCCCCTCGTCAATTTACACACAATACCGCATAATGACAAAGCAAAATCAGTTTTTTAGACATTTTTGCAAATGTATTAATAATACAAAGTTGAAATATCACATTTACATAAGCATTCAGACCCTTTTTCTCAGTACTCTGTTGAAGCACCTTTTGGCAGCAATTACAACCTCGAGTCTTCTTGAATATGACACCTGTATTTTGTGAGTTTCTCCCATTCTTCTCTGCAGATCCTCTCAAGCTCTGTCAGGTTGGATGGGAAGCGTCGCTGCACAGCTATTTTCAGGTCTCTCCAGAGATGTTTGATCGGGTTCAAGTCCAGGCTCTGGCTGGGCCACTCAAGAACATTCAGAGTCCCGAAGGCACTCCTGCGTTGTCTTGGCTGTGTGCTCAGGGTCGTTGTCCTGTTGGAAGGTGTACCTTTCCCTATTCTCAGGTCCTGAGCGCTCTGCAGCAGGTTTTCATCAAGGATCTCTCTGTACTTTGTTCCATTCATCTTTCCCTCGATCCTGACTAGTCTCCCAGTCGCTGCTGCTGAAAAACATCCCTCCACAGCTTGATTCTGCCACCACCATACTTCTTCGTATGGATGGTGCTAGGTTTCCTACAGACGTGATGCTTGGCAATCAGGCCAAAGAGTTCAATCTTGGCATCATCAGACCAGAGAATCTTGATTCTTGAGTCTTTAGGTGCCTTTTTGCAAACTCCAACTGGGCTGTCATGTGCCTTTTACTGAGGAGTGGCTTCCGTCTGGCCACTCTACCATTAAGGCCTGATTTGTGGAGAGCTGCAGAGATGGACGTTTTTCCCATCTCCACAGAGGAACTCTGGAGCTCTGTCAGAGTGACTATCGGGTTCTTGGTCACCTCCTTGACCAAGGCCCTTCTCTCCCAATTTCTCAGTTTGGCCGGGAGGTCAGCTCTAGGAAGAGTCTTGGTGGTTCTAAACTTCTTCCATTGAAGAATGATAGATGTCACTGTGTTCCTGGGGACCTTCAATGCTGCAGAAATGTTTTGGTACCCTTCCCCAGATCTGTGCCTCGACACGGTCCTGCCTCCGAGCTCTACGGACAATTCCTTCCACCTCATGGCTTGGTTTTTGCTCTGACATACACTGTCAACTGTGGGACCTTTATGTAGACAGGTGTGTGCGCCTTTCCAAATCATGTCCAATCTATTGCATTTACCACAGATGAACTCCAATCAAGCTGTAGAAACATCTCAAGGATGATCAATGGAAACAGGATGCACCTGAGCTCAATTTCGAGTCTCGTGGCAAAGGGTCTGAATTCAAATAAGGTATTTCTTTTATGTCGTTTTTATACATTTGCAAACATTTCTAAAAACCTGTTTTCGGTTTGTCATTATGGGGTATGGTGTGTAGATTGATGAGGGAAAAAATTATTGTATATATTTTAGAATATGGTTGTAATGTCACAAAATGTGGAAAAGGGAATGGGTCTGAATACAGTACTTTCCGAATCCACTGTATGTGAATGGGCAAGACAAAAGTCTTTAAGTGCCTTTGAACGGGGTATGGTAGTAGATACCATGTGCACTGGTTTGTGTCAAGAACTGCAATGCTGCTGGATTTTTCACGCTCAACAGTTTCCTGTTTGTATCATGAATGGTCCACCACCCAAAGGACATCCAGCCAACTTGACACAACTGTGGAAAGCATTGGAGTCAAAATGGCTGGATGTCAATATCCAACACACTGGATATGAGGTGAGGTCACTTTTCCTCCCTGCGGTTGCTAGTTCTGGCCAGTGTAGAGTGAGGCCGGAATGTCCTAGGTGTATGGATGACTGGCCAGCCAGTTAATACTTTTCCTAGTCCCAAAGACTGGAGCTATTTGATATTCACTTAATTTTCTCACTCCAGAGAGCTGGCACACAGCACCTCTGCTTCTCAGGTCCAGTGGAGAAACTCCACACTCATCCATCCTCCAGGCTCTACACTCCACAGTATGGAAGAGGAAGAAGAGAGGGGTATATCCTCCTTCTTTTCTATCTTAAAAGCCCTTTTTGCATATGGAGTTGCGAATCCACATTGGATAACCCTTTGATAAATTCATTTTCACCACGTCTTGGTAAGCGCATCGCAGAAGAACGCACGAGACGGGGACTCCTTTCAAATGACTTCTTCCCTCCCACTGTTTCACTCAGAGCTGGAGAGAAGCCGTCGAAGGAGGAGGCGGATGGGGGAAAAAATGACTTCAGCTTCAAAGTAGAGCAGAGAGCCAAAAGCAATTGCGCATCTAATACCAGGCTAATGCCCTGGCCCCTACCAACAAGCACATGGAGGAGCTCAGCGAAATCTGCCTGGGTCTAAGAGGAAGCTACAACAGGCCTACACCCTCATTCTCCCCCAAGAGCTGGGATAGGATGGGCTGGGATCCCATTTAAATATCTTGGCTGAAAACACGCCTCGCTGTCACAGGCAAATGGCTGGATCCTCAGGAGCTAGGGGAGCGAGGAGAGAAGTGTCATTTATCATGGCGGCTGCTGGTGCCTCCCGCCTTCCCTCCATCGGCGTCCCTGACTGAGGAGAGGCAGGGCGAGGGGGAAGAGACTGAAGGGTCTTGGGCTACTGTCAAACCCTGCTCTATTTTCAGCAAAGGCACCATTTTTTTTAATGCAGAGTGATTACCCAAAGGGCAAGGGGTCGGTATGATGTGTTGAGGTATATCCGTTATCCGTTTTTTTTCTCTCATAAAACTACAATATAGTGTTTTTATGGATTTCAGCCTGCATACTATGTTATCGTGACAGCTACAGTGTAATGCATCACATTACTTTGCATTAGACGCAGTATGAATAGTCTCCATAACACTTCATCTTGGCCATATTTCTTGGCCACGTGGGATGAGTCGCAACATGACAGGCATTGTAAGGCAACTACCCAACTCAGCTCTCACAGAGGAGAAGAAAATGGCAAAACACAAAAACAGGTAATAAAGACAAATGTCAAAGTGTGTTCAGTTTAATCTACCAGGTCCAGTCAGAAAAGCCTTCATGTCGTATCAGATAATATTATAGTACACCGATATCACACCTTTTTGAGAGAGAGAGCTTCAGTGCTAAGACTTTTTCTCAGTCTAGGGTGTTGTAATAAAAAAAGATCATCTTTATTTAACTAGTCAAGTCAGTTAATAAGAGCAAATAATTATTTATAATGACGGCCTACCCAGGCCCTGTAATGGGAGACTTCAGTATGGATGGACTTGGAGGACTCAAGTTCGTGTTAAGAACAAATGAAAGTGAGATGACTGGTGATCTCGCTTCCCCCTCCTTTCTCTCTCTCCCGCCTCTCTCCAATTACCTCATGTCTTTCTCCTCCTCTCTCTACCTCCCCTGACATGTCTCTCTCTTCCTCCCCATATCTCCATCTCTATCCTACTCTCATGGCACTCCAATCGCCCTCACAACCCCCCAGTCTCCTAGACCATCCACGTCACATGGTGAGGGCCCAAGGTGAGTGTGGTGGGTGGAGTTTAAGAAAGAGACGGAGTCATTCACACACACAGCATCTCACCGAGTCCCTATTCCCGCTACCGCCTCTTCCCCTTAGTGCAGATCCCGGGCCAATTAGGGACTATAATGAGAGGCAACATCAAAGCATCGACGATAAGAAAGAAAATAGAAGAGCCCAAATATTGGAGCTGCTGCAGGTGTCCAGACAATATCACATGCAGGCCCCGTGGAATGCTTAATCAGCGACAACAAATTGCCGCTGCGAATCTGACGACCATGAAGGCTCCGCTCAACGACATCCCCTAAGAATTCATCATCAGCTCGACTTGTGTGAAGTCCGACCACTGATGAGAAGCTACACTCTGAAATACTGTGTAGAAGCGGTCATCATGATTGCCTCAAAGTTAAAGATGGTCAAAGAAAAGGGTCTTAGTACTTTGGATGAAATTGGCAGAAGGAAGTCGCCATTGACTCTCCTAACACATATTTTAGTTTTTAAGCATAGAATGCACTCTGTAGGCTAGTGTATGTCTACTTAAAGTAATGGGAGGTTTTTACTGTGCCTCCCAAAGAATACAATACCGGTACATTTAACATCAAGACTCAGTCATTCTGAGACAGGAATATAATTTCCAGGCTGGCATTCTCAGTTGGCTCACTGTGTCTGTGAATCTGGCAATGGCTTAGTGTAAATGAGGCCGCTTTCAAAAAATTTGTATTAGTTAATACAGCCATAAATATGTATAAGCCGTCATAAGATTTTGAGTGGATTCTCAAAATAACTGAATTCCTATTAAGAATTGAACATGATGAGGAGTGAGCGCTGTCACCAAATATGGATTCCAATTGAGGGCCATACATTCATTCGCATGTAAATTAAGCCAGAATTACTGACACTTTTCATAAACGTCTGGCAGTAAAATTTACATCCAGTCTGGCTGGCTTAAATCAGAATGAGCTCTCTCAGGCAGCTCTGGTATACGTGTGAAATATGGAGCGGCATTAAATTAAATTATTCACACGCGCACGGCCCTACACCACAAACCAAATAAAAAAACGAAATAGCCGCCAAAGGAACATCTGTACTGTGGCACCTGTCAATTGATGATAATCCACCTCCATTCGGCACACCCCATCCTCTCCTCCGCTCCCCCAACGGTTCACACCTTTCTCACAGTGAATTCCCTACGATATACATTTACGTCATCTTCAAATGATCAAAATGTTAACCATGCTAACGAGGGCAGCACTTCCTGTGCTCCCACATAGGCGTCAACTAGTCTGCCTTCGGGAAGAGAGGATAGGAAAGAAGAAGGGCTGGCGGGCTGCTCTGAAGCTGGGTGCTACTGGAGGATCAGCCTGGACCTGTGATGTGAGGTGACTTCTGTTGGCCTCTCCTGGAGCAAGCTGCCTCAGAGCATCAAGCAGCTCTGGGAATTATTACTCAGCATAATATACAGTGCCTTCAGAAAGTATTCACGTCCCATTACTTTTTGGCACACTTTGTTGTGTTACAGTCAATTTGAAATGGATTAAATTGAGATTTTGTGTCACTGGCCTACACACAATACCTCATAATGTCAAAGTGAAATTAGGTTTTAATACATTTTTTGAAATGAATAAAAAATGTCCAGGCTTTTGCCATAGATGGCAAAGTGCTTGTCTCTGGACCACACAAGCTTTAGATTGCATTCTGCTAAGGCACTTGTCACTCTCTACATTGGTCAGCTACATTGGTGACCAGGGTGGAATTCTTCTGATACGTCTATGTGGCCTGGGCACTCCAATGCTCCTAGAGAGAAGGGGGAATACTGAAGAAAGCGTTGATGATAGTTCTACAGTCTCCATCAGAGGTCCAGGCTTTTGGCATAGATGGTAAAGTTCTCGTCTCTGGACTGCAACATTGTAGAATTGTGCCTTCCACGGCACTTGCTATACACTACATGACTAAAATGCTCATCTCATTCCAAAATCATGGGCATTAATATGGAGTTGATCAACCCCTTTGCGTCTATAACAGCCCCCGCTCTTCTAGGAAGGCTTTCCACTAGATGTTGGAACATTACTGCGGGGACTTGCTTGCATTCAGCCACTAGGATTAGTGAGGTCGTTCACTGATGTTGGGCGTTTAGGCCCGGCTCGCTGTCGGCGTTCCTATTCATCCCAAAGGTGTTTGATGGGGTTGCAGTCAGGGCACTGTGCAGGCCTGTCAAGTTTTTCCACATCCATCTCGACAAACCGTTTCTGTATGGGCCTCGCCTTGTTCACGGGGGACTTGTCATGCTGAAACAGGAAAGGGCCTTCCCCAAACTGTTGCCACAAAGTTTTAAGCACAGAATCATCTAGAATGTCATTGTATGCAGTAGCATTAAGAAATAAGGTTGAAACATGAAAAACAGCCCCAGACCATTATTCCTCCTCCACCAAACTTTACAGTTGGCACTATGCATTTGGGCAGGTAGCGTTCCACCAAATTCAGATTAGTCCGTCAGACTGCCAGATGGTGAAGCATGATTCATCACTCCAGAGAATGCGTTTCCACTGCTCCAGAGTCCAATGGTGGCGAGCTTTACACCACTCCAGCCGATGCTTGGCATTGCGCATGGTGATCAAAGGCTTGTATGCGGCTGCTCGGCCATGGAAATCCATTTCATGGTCCTCCCGATGAACAGTTATTGTGCTGACGTTGCTTACAGAGGCAGAATGGAACTTGGTTGTGAGTGTTGCAACCGAGGACAGACGATTTTTTCACGCTATGCTCTTCAGCACTCGGCGGTCGCGTTCTGTGAGTTTGTGGCCTACCACTTCACGGTTGAGCCGTTGTTGCTCCTAGATGTTTCCACTTCACTATAACAGCACTTACAGTTGACCGGGGCAGCTCTAGCAGGGCAGAGATTTGATCAACCGACTTGTTGGAAAAGTGGCATCGTATGACGGAGCTCTTCAGTAAGGCCATTCTAATGTCAATGTTTGTCTATAGAGATTGCATGGCTGTGAGCTCGCTTTTATACACCTGTAAGCAATGAGTGTGGCTGAAATAGCCGAATCCACTAATTTGAAGGCGTGTCCACATACTTTTGTATATATTGTGTACATTGATTGGCTGGAATGGAGCGAATGGAATGGTATCAACAACATCTTTTTTTCCCCACTCTATTCCACCAATTCTACTCCATTCCAGCCACTGTTATGAGCCGTCCTCCCCTCAACAGCCTACACTACTATCTACATGCTTTAATTTGGGTTTCTATGCAAAGTATATGATTGAATGTTTCTTAAAGCCTGCAGCTATTTACTTTAAATGAGACATATAATCATGTCAAAAAAATAATTCAAAAATGTAATTTTTTGAGAGATAGCTAATGAAACACACATGGACTTTTACAGTAGCTGGCTAGGCTAGTCAAACTAAAATTAGCTAGCTTTAAATACATTGGCTAGATAGAAGCAGGCCATTGGCTGCCTTCATCACAAGGAGTATGTACGAGAGTTCTGATTGGTTCCAAGTTTAGCAGTTCGGCAAATTTGAATTAATTGAAGGTGCCAACAGATGTTAAAGTCATCATAAAAGCGTTTTACTGGAATATACAAAAAATCTACTCCTCCCTCGACGGGGATCAATCAACGTCACGTTTTTTGGCTTCGGATCACCACGTAGGTGGTGTTGTCAGTATTCACAGGCTAGTAACGCTACAAGCTAAGATAAACAAGAACGCAGACGATCTTAAGATTAAGGCCTCAGTCGGCGTTTATTTAAGCACTAATGCTCTGTAAATATGTATCTCTTTCTAGTAAGGGTTCGGGGTACATCCTTACTTAGCATTCTCGCCAGGCTTAGGCAATAGCTGCCGTTAAATGAGCAATCGCGGAGTTCACTTGTTTGGCTGTGGCAGATAGGATCTGCTAGATGGAGACTAATTAACTGATAACACTTTATTACATGACTTGGGCAGATGGTAAGGGTGACTGGCTTGGGAGTGGATTTGTCCTCCGTTTCCTCCACTCAGAAAGCCTTGCCATGCACTCCTGGGGGAACTGTTTGTATAAATAAATCTGTCTGGGTTCATGTAGTTTCTGCATTCTGCAGGGTGTCTCGATAATATCATCACTCATTTTGAACGGCACAGCGAGGGGTAAGGGAGCGGTAAAGGTAATAGGAGTTCTAGGAGTGACTCAGCTGATTTCAATCCAGACATCTCCTCTCCTCCTCGTCCATAAATGAAATCCCCTCCGCAGGCTGATATTTGTTTATTTATACTGAGGCATTACTATCAGGACAGTGGGCATTAAGAACTGCTACAGTAATAACCCCCCCTTGACTTTACGGCCTGTGATTCATAAAGGTACACCACTAAATATAATGAAATTGCTGCGGACCAAACGTCTAGACTGGGAAAATACAGGTAACTGCCAAAATAAAGGAAACTTCAACTTAATAGGGCATTGGGCCACCACAAGCTGCCAGAACAGCTTCAATGCACCTTGGAATAGATTCTACAAATGTCTGGAACTCTGTGATAAAGATACATTTCCCATGAGCCATTCCATAATTAGGTGTTTTGTAGATGGTGGTAGAAAACGCTGTCTCAGGTGCCACTCCAGAACCTCCCATAAGTGTTCAATTAGATCTGGTGACATATGGTTTACATCGTTCTCATGCTCATTAAACCATTCAGTGACCACTCATGCCCTGTGGATGAGGGCATTGTCATCCTATGGGGGCATAGCCATGTTAGCCAAAATAGTTCAATTTACTATGCATCCCTCACTTACCCATATTTCCGTTATTTGGGCAGCTACCTGTACATGCATAAGCAAAATGATGGAGCCTAGAAGTAAATGAATCATTTAAGGTCAGGCACATGGGGTGTTGAACTGATGCTGGACTTCAATGCCCGGCATTCAACTCTGATAGAGATGATGAAAATCTTATGTGGGGAACCCTGAACCTGTGTATCCACTCAACCAGTTTACCCTGACCCCTATAAATGACCTATCACCAACATAAAAATACACTGAGGGTACAAAACATTAGCAACACGTTGAGTTGCACACCCGTTTGCCCTTAGAACAGCCTCAATTCATCAGGGGCTGGACTCTACAAGTTGTCGAAAGTGGTCCAGAGGGATGGTGGCCCATGTTGACTCCAATGCTTCCCACAGTTGTGTCCAGTTGTCTGGATGTCCTGTGGACCATTCTTGAGGAAACTGGAAACTGTGGAGTGTTTCCAGGTGGGTGTGAAAAACCCAGCACCGTTGAAGTTCTTGACACTTTCAAACCGGTGCGCCTGGCACTTACTGTAGTACCTTTTGCAGTCCGACCAGCTTCAATTTGTTGGTAATGGACCCTGCAAGGTGGTGAAAGCATCTACAGGGATGCCGGCCCATATTGACCCCAATGCTTCCTTCCCACAGTCGTGTCAAGTTGGCTGGATTTCCTTTAGGTGGTGGACCATTCTTGATACTCACGGGAAACTGTTGAGCGTGAAAAACCCAGCAGTAGTGTATTTCTTGACACAAACCATTGCGCCTGGCACCTTCAACCATACCCCGTTCAAAAGCACTTACATTTTTTTTGTCTTGCCCATTCACCTTCTGAATGGCACACACACACAATCCATGTCTCAATTGTCTCAAGGCGTAAAAAATCCTTGTTTAACTTGACTCCTCCCATTCATCGAAACTGATTGAAGTGGACTTAACAAGTGACATCAATAAGGTGTCATCACGTTCACCTGGATTCACCTGGTCAGTCTATGTCTTGGAAAGAGCAGTTGTCCTTAATGTGTTGTACACTCAGTGCACAGATATACTATAGCATGTCAGCTCCAGACAGCATTGTAAACCATCAGGCGGAAACGAAGGCAGAAACCCATGTACAGCATTGTAAGGTCACAACCCTGTGAGTCAACACACATCATCCAGCCCTCATTGCTTTTCGTCTCACTCGCCCTTCTTTTTTTCTTCTGTTTTCACAAAGTCAGGAGGCTTTTGTTCTGGCTGGCTAACAGGTGCCTCTTATTGGTGCTGATGAAAACAGGAAGTCCCAGCATGAGTATGGAACCTGGTCGAAAGTAATGCACTATATAAGGGACAGGGTGACAATTCAGTCCCTGGTTGCAGCCAGTCTTAACCCAGGCCGCCTGTGTGTGATTGGGAGTCCATATTTGACGTGGCACTAGCTGCTGTGTCATGCTCGGTGGAACATTCGACGGAGCCGCAGCGTGAGCCAAAGCACTGTGTGAAGGACGGAGCAGATCAATGCAACGGGTAAATCAATTCAATGAACTGTAGCGGTGGTGTGTTTTCGCCCTTCACTCCACATTTCTTCATTCTATAGAGACCCGCTGTCTAAATCCTGAGTCCCAACGCCTCCCACAGGATAATGACATAGCCCAGCCAATGGCAGAGTGGGGCTCGATTATTAAAGCTGCAATATGTAACTTTTTGGGAGACCCGACCAAATTCACATACAAATGTGAGCTATAGATCTGTCATTCTAATGGCAAAGCAAGTCCAAGAAGCGGTAGATCTGTTCTATGTACGCTGTTTCTTGGCTTCGCATTCTTAAGTTTTGTTTTTGCATCTTTTACTTTCGGTTTTGTACGCCAGCTTCATACACCTGAAAATACAATATTTTTGGTTCTGGAAAAAATATTTCACAGTGGTTAAGATGGTGCAATGATTCTCTGTACTTTACTAGAATTTTAGTAACCAGGAAATGGCGGAGCGATTTCTGCATAGTGCACCTTTAATTAATGAATGTATTTATTCATTCATTACTCACTCGGTTCTTTTTTACAAGACTGACCCCATGTTCAAAGCAGTGCTATGTAGAAAGTGTCGTGCATGGAATAACCAAAATGACTGCTTTCACAATCAGCAATGATGGCAACTAGTTTGGCTGACGCGAACCGGGTAAAGTCAGGAGGACTTCGAGTTAGGTGTTAGCCAGATACATGGAGAAAGCAGAGCAGTAAACATTGTTTCAGCAGTTTTTTCTAACCATATGCCAGCCAAAAACTGTCTACTCCACACTGTTCATGGGACTGAAGTACTATGAAAAAAAAAAATGCTATTTCTGCATTTCAAGCAGCATCACTGCACACATTTCTATAACAGGTAGAGGGATTTGCCCTTTTGTCCTTTTGTCAGCAAGCAAGAAGAGGGAATTGTCTGTGCTTTATGGAGCGATGCAGGATTTCCATGAGGAAGTAACAGAGAAAAAGAATGAGAGAGAGAAAGCGAGAGAGTGCGACAGCAAAAGAAACAGAGAGAGAGAAGAGAGAGAGAGACACAGACAGAAAGTGAATTAGAAGAGAGAGGATGCAAGACAGACAGAATTAAAAAATGAAAGGGAGAATGAGCATGGAGGTTAAGAGAGGACAGGGGCAAGCAAGGGAGGCAGGGTGGAGAAGGGGGAGATGGGATGGAAGCAGCAATGCAATCCAAGGTCTCTCCTTAATCATCATCATTCAGCTGTCAGGCCTGGGCAAGGCTGGAGCCAGGCCTGGACACCCAAACCCAGACCCCATCTGCTCCTAATAAACTTAAACAAAGGCCTTAATTTGAATAAATGTGCCTTTTTCTTCGCCCCTCACTTTTTAATGCCTTTGCTCATCAAAGGGAGGGATATTGCTGAGGTTGGGTTTGGGGGGGATGGAGTTGTGGGGAGGAAAAAGCTGGCTTGTATATGCCTGTTTATAATCCAACTCATTTGGTGAGTCAGATGGCTCAGCGACAACCATTTTTGGTGCTCTGTTATGACCTTCAATTGTAAAGTGTAGCGCTGCGCACCCCTCTTTTGTAACGTCCACGTGCATGTTTGTTTACCTTGAGAACAGGAAGACATTACGCATCCTCTACGGCCTCTACAACTCTTTGAAATACGAGAAAAAATATCATAATCGAACATGATAGAGCTGTATACAGGTTTGAGGTCAGGCGGTGTCAGAGGAAGCCACAATTTTTTGTTCGAAAGGCTCCAGCCACCCAAGCCTTAGGCTGTTCTCTCTGCTACCGCACGGCAAGTGGTACCAGTGCATCAAGTCTGGAAACAACAAGACCCTGAACAGCTTCAATCCCCAAGCCATAAGACTGCTAAACTAGCCTGCTAAATAGCTAATACCTGGACTACCTGCATTTACCTTTTTTTGCACTAACTCTCTTGCACTGACTCTATGCACACACACTGGACTCTACCCATACAGTCACGTACTTACACTGACACCCCAACACATACACACCCACGCACTACATATGTCCACACACACATACATGCGCACACAGACTTTCACACTCACCACATATGCTGTTGCTGCTACTGTCTATTATCCATCCTGTTGCCTAGTCACTTTACCCCTACCTACAGTGAGCTCCAAAAGTATTGGGACATGACACATTCTTTGTAATTATACAATGACTATGAGGTTAAAGTGCAGACTGTCAGCTTTAATTTGAGACACGCTGACCTCTCACGGTTACAATAACAGAGGAGGTTAGCATTGTTGGGGGGTCATGATTTGCATGCCTCTGTAAGATTCATTCAGGATTATCCGTAATCATGGTAGCATCCACATTAATGTAGAAGTGTTTAGAAATGTACAATAAATGTGACTCAAAATGACAATACATTATTTACCATTCATTTCTATTGGGCACAAAATAATCTGAAACAAAACCAAAACTAACTGCAAATGCATCCAACAAGTTTGTAGTTACAAGCTTGATGTATTCGTTGTCTACTGGGAATATGAGACCAAATACTAAACGTTTGACTACTTTAATACACATAAATGAATTTGACCAAATACTTTTGGTCCCCTAAAATACTTTTGGTCTACCAAACCTCGTACTCCTGCACATCGACTCGGTATTGGCACTCCCTGTATATAGCCATGTTATTTTTACCCATTATTGTTATCGGTTATTCATTGTGTACTCATTTCTTGTGTCACTATTTACATTTTAACTCTGCATTGTTGGAAAAGGACCCATAAGCGTTTCACTGACAAATACAATTCGATTTGATTTGATTCATTGGCTAAAACTACGCGAGGAGGATGCAACAATCTGTGTACAGAACTCCGTAGGAATTGAAGTCATATGAAGATGCTGTGGGGAAAATATTGAAGGATTCACATCAAACCAATCCTCTACAGACTAACACTTTATATTCACTAGCTATCTTAATTGCCTTAGAAGTAAATTGACATCACTTGCTTTCTTAAAAGTCCAATTATGGGACGCAACACACGCTAATACAGTGAAACAAACAGGTTTATGAATGCAATTAAAACCATTCATATTAAAATGCCACATTTACTAATAGAACAAATGAAGAAGCGCAAAACATGACGATATAACAGCCGTTTCTAATCTCTTCTTCATATGGATAGAGTGCCGTATCAGCTTGCTCATGATTTTGATCAATAACAGAATAGCAGCCGGAAACGTTAATATATTACCCCTACCATGGCCTATGCCACTCACACATGCACTGCAATCTGCTACACTGTTCTGAGAATCCAAATCCCTTGGTGAAGAACTGAAAGTCCCTCATAGGCTGTGTTTAGACAGGCAGCCCAATTCTGATGTATTTTTCACTATTTGGTCTTTTTACCAACCAGATCAGCTCTGGAAAAGATCTGATGTGATTGGTCAAAAGACCAGTTAGTAGAAATAAAATATCAGAACTGGGCTGCCTGTGTGAACATGCCAGTAAGCAGTCATTCGACAATAATGAAATAACCTGGGTAACACGGATAAAGACCCTGGTTCAAGGGCATCACTGAAGCAAACCAAACATAGACAGGTTGAACTTCTGACCTTTTCTGTAGCCTCTCTCTACCTTCACAAACGTAGACACATAGACCTATAACGGAACAATATAAAATCGGAAATAGTATTGTCATCTAAAAGCATTGAGCTGCAAGGAACACGCTGTAAAACCATGGATCCGATCATGGAGCTGCTGTACAGTACATCCCATCATACATTTACATGTGTAACTTAGCTGACGTTCTTATCCAGAGCGACTTACAGTTCGTGCAGTCATCTTAAGATAGCCAGGTGAGACAACCACATACCACAGTCATAGTAAGTACATGTTCCTCAATAAAGTAGCAATCAGCAAATTCAGAGCTAGTAAGGGGGGGGGTAAAGTGTGAGTGTGAGTTCTCAAGTTGGGTTGCGCTACTATTTGACTCTTTTGATCCTGATTAACACCATTCAATAAGTCTCAGGAACAGGTGGTTCGTTGACGAGCAAGACAGCCTCTCTCCCTCTTCTCACAGCGAGATCCCCATGTGACCGTGAGTGAGCTCCATTTACTCCGTCTGATCACTCAACCCTGAGGGGCTCCATTGATTGGGGCACCTGTGTCGCCGGAAACACCCCAACCCTTCACCCCTCGGCCCCCATAACCCTCGTCACCAACCTCCTTCCGCCATGCTCCGCAATCCTTTTTAAGCGCCGCCTCTGAAGCACGTTCACTAGCTAGGTAGAGCGGGCGCCAGCACATACTCCACACTTACCGTACTCATTGTCATAAAAGACAATGAACTTCTGCCAGCGCAGCTCGCCGACCAGCGTGAGCATGACTTCGTTGAGGCGGACGGGCGGGCGCGCCGCTAAGGTGTAGCGCTGGCCGTCAGGACTGGGGTTGAGCTGGCAGGCGGTGCGTGGCGAGCCCTCGCCGCTCCGCTGGACGTACAGGTGCGGGATGTGCATGGCGTCCGTCAGGGATTGGAGGGCGCTGGCCGATGCACAGCCCGTAGAGGTCACCAGAGCCAGGATGCCCTGGGTCATCAGCTCACAGGCTGGGGTAGGAGGTGGAGAAAGAGAGGTAGAGAGAAAGGGAAAGAGGATTAGTACGGTAAAGTAAGCAGCCCATCAATCTAACTATAAAGCACATACTGCATATTGTAAAGAGAAGAAGCAAATATAATATTATGAAAATTGAATTCTAGTCTTCAGTGAATACTAATGCTCACATTACAGCTTTGAATGCGTTGCCTTAAGTCAACGTAAGGAAATTATCAAGAATAATGATTAAGAAGAAACAGTTATTGTAAAGACAGTCACTGAGTCAATTGCTTCATGACTTCCCTTTGCAATCCCTCAGTGTTGATATACAACCACTGTATGTAACAGTGACTCAAGGCTTTGGCAGTTCTACAGTGGACAGCTGACACAGATAACGCATTGCGTTACAGCAACTACAAAGGGATCTGAGTCTCAATCCCCTATAAAATATTCTCTCTCTCCTCATGATTAGTATGACTTTTTTCCGAATCTTCTCCACTATTTACCTCACACACTCCCTCGCCAGACTTGGCAACCTTAAGCACTGACTGCTCTTCATTTTAGAGGTCCTACAGAGCTAGGGCAAATTATTCCCGGTTGAGGGATTTAAAAAGGAGACACACAGGACTCAGAGTGATCTCAAGCCCATTCGTTCACTGCACCACGAGTCCGCGACAAAGGAGAGAAGACAGTCTCACACTAACACTCGCCCACTGCAGAGGGCTTATGTTACGTTATCCGCAGCAGCTTAAGTAAGACCTCCAGAGACTAGGGGCTGTATACCAAAATGGCACCCTATTCCCTACATAGTGCACTACTTTTGAACAGAGCCCTATTGGTGCTGGTCAAAAGTAGTGCACTTTATAGGGTATGGGGTGCCATTTGGGATGGAACTCTTGGCTTGGACTGGGTGAATCCACAGAGTATAAGAGCATCGCTTTGGCTTTAAAACAAATACTGCTAATGAGGAAGTAATCAAAGAAAGCACAGCACTATTCAGAGCCCTAAAGCATGATGGGATTGATCTGCTTCACTCCCCGTGTCTTTCAAAGAAAATCCCCCCTGTTCCTTTCCCCTGCTCCCCTGGTGACAACACATCCCAGGGCAAACACCCGGGAGCCCAGCCCAGGCCCCTTACCTCCACATCAGCCAACATAATGGATCTGCCAACTGGATTTCCTTGATTGTTTTAAAGCTACTCAAACGGTGTCAAATGAAAATGAAATTAAAAGTGCCTCTAAAACCGTCTGGGATCGATACAAGGTTGGGGAAAATAGTGAGCGAAATTGTTTTTAATAAAAAGAGAGAATGGGGCCAAGGTGGGGTGAGAAGGAGGATTCATTTAATGACTTGCTGACACAAGACAAAAGGGATTGCTCATTGTCTGTCTGGCTGGCTATTACTCAAGGCCAATTGAGTGTTAATTCCTATTACACTGAATTAAAAGCTCTGGTTTGTTGGTGGGACTCCATCAATAGGACCTTTGCTCACTCTCTATATGCCCCCTGAGCCCCCTACAGACAAGCTTTTACACACACACACACACACACACACACACAGACACACGCACACGCACACACAGTCTTGTACAGCTATCCTTGAGAGGACACACAATTCAGTCCCATTCAAAATCCTATTTTCCCTAACCCTAACCTGTAATCTTACCCTTAGCCTAACCTTAACCTTAACCCTAACCCTAGCTCCTAACACTAACCCTAAAGTAATTCTAACCTGAACACTAATTCTAACCTTAACTCTAATCACCCTAGAAATAGCATTTGACCTTGCGAGGACGAACAAAATGTCTCCAGTTTGTTTACTATTCAAGAATAGTTCAACATGTCCACACAAGTATTGAGACTTTTTGTTGTTGTTTTGGCTCTGTATTCCAGCACTTAGGATTTGATATCGGGTGAACCGTTTAGAAATTACAACACTTAAGCACATAGTCCCCACATTTTAAGGGACCAAAGACTAGGAACAAATTCACTTATTTGTATTAAAGTAGTCGGAAGTTTAGCATTTGGTCCCATATTCCAAGCACACAATGACTACATCAAGCTTGTGACTCGACGAACTTGTTGGATGCTCTGCTGTTTGTTTGGATTGTGTTTCTGATTATTTTGTGCCCAACAGAAATGAATATTAAATAATGTATTGTGTCATTTTGGAGTAAATTTTATGGTAAAAAAATCAGTTGAATATGTTTCTAAATGCTTAATGTGGATGCTACCATGATTACGGATAGTCGTGAATGAATCGTGAATAATGATGAGTGAGAAAGACGCACAAATACACTATATATACAAACGTATGTGGACACCCCTTCAAATTAGGGGGTACTGCTATTTCAGCCACAACCATTACTGACAGGTGTATAAACTCAAGCACACCGCCATGCAATCTCCATAGACAAACGTTGGCAGTAGAATGGCCTTACTGAAGAGCTTAGTGACGTTCAACGTGGCACCATCATAGGATGCCACCTTTCCAACAAGTCAGTTTGTCAAATGTCTGCCCAGCTAGGGCTTCCCTGGTTAACTGTAAGTGCTGTTGTTGTGAAGTGGAAACGTCTAGGAGCAACAACAGCTCAACCGCGAAGTGGTAAGCCACACATGCTCATAGCACGGGGACGCCAAGTGCTGAAGAGCGTAGCGCATAAAAATAATCTGTCCTCGGTTGCAACACTCACTACCAAGTTCCATTCTGCCTCTGAAAGCAACGTCAGCACAAGAACTGTTCGTCGGGAGCATTACCAAATGGGTTTCCATGGCCGAGCAGCTGCACGCAAGCCTAAGATGACCATGCGCGTCAGCTGGAGTGGTGAAAAGCTTGCCACCAATGGACACTGGAGGAGTGGAAACATGTTCTCTGGAGTGATGAATCATGCTTCTCCATCTGGCAGTCCGACAAACAAATCTGGGTTTGGCCAGGAGAACGCTACCTACCTGAATGGATAGTGCCAACTGTAAAGTTGGGTGGAGGAGGAGTAATGGTCTGGGGCTGTTTTTCATGGTTCGGGCTATGCCCATTAGTTCCAGTGAAGGGAAATCTTAACGCTACAGCATGCAATGACATTCTAGATGATTCTGTTCTTCCAATTTTGTGGTAACAGTTTGGGGGAAGGCCATTCCTGTTTCAGCATGACAATGCCGACGTGCACAAAAAGATGTCTGTACAGAAATAGTTTGTCGAGATCGGTGTGGAAGAACTTGACTGGCCTACACAGAGCCCTGACCTCAACTCCATCGAACACCTTTGAATTGGAAGGCCGACTGCTAGCCAGGCCTAATCGCCCAACATCAGTGCCCGACCTCACAAATGCTCTTGTGGCTGAATGGAAGTCCCCGCAGCCATGTTCCAACATCTAGTGCAAAGCCTTCCCAGAAGAGTGGAGGCTGTTATCGGAGCAAAGGCGGGACCAACTCCATATTAATGCCCATGATTTTGGAATGAGATGTTCAACAAGCAGGTGTCTAGATACTTTTGGTCATGTAGTGTATTATACCTCCAAGACATGCTAACCTCTCACCATTACAATAACAGGAGAGGTTAGAATTTTTGTGGTATGATATTTATGCCTCTGTAACTTTCTCACTCATCATTATTCACGATTCATTCAGGATTATCCGTAATCATGGTAGCCTCCACATTATTGTAGAATTGTTTAGAAACATATTCCATTCTTATTTACAATAAAAGTGACTCCAAAATGACACAATATGTTATTTATCATGAATCTCTACTGGGCACTGAAACACGACCAAAACAAACAGCGAATGCATCGAAACAAATTTGTAGTCACAAGCTTGATGTAGTAATTGGATGCTATGAAAGTGAGACCAAATACTTCACTTTTTACTACTTTAACACACATGTAAGTGAATTTCTTCCAATACTTTTGGTCCCCTATGTACAAAAAGGGCTGTGACTTCTAAATTATTTACCTGATATGGAGGAAAATACCCTCAAATTAAAGCTGACAGTCTGCACTGTAGTCTCATAGTCATTGGATTATTTCAAATCCAAAGTGCTGGAGTGCAGAGCTAAAATAACAACAAAATTGTCACTGTCCCAATACTTTTGGGGGTCACCGTAGTTCAGTAAACTCCTCACCTCATGCTCTTGAGGCCCGGGAACAAATTAGTGATTGAGGATCCAGCACAGCGTCCCATTAGTGAGTAATCCATTTTCTTGAGTCTAGACACAAGCCCTCATGTCCTATTGGAGTGTTATAATTGCTAATGGGTTTTTCTCCAAAAAGAGCTAACGTGTGCATCACAACTAAGTATCTTTAAAAACACCAATCTTTCATACCGCCACCAGTCTCCGTGTGGGCTATGTCCTTCCTCAAACCAAAGGGAACTACAACATGGCTGTTTCTAAGCATTGATTTTCTGAGTCATACAACTTCTCTATCATGGTACCTTTGATCAAAATGGATTGGATGGTCGGCGGCAAAAATAGCACTCCACGAGAAATGTTATGGAGAACGGAGAGAACGGGAGCAGACTTCAGAGGAAAGAGAATCGTCTCGAGGGCTGAGGGCACATATCCCAATGTCATTTCCCATTTTCATCCTCCACGCTCAGGGAAAAGAAATCAGGCCAGGAAATCAACATGATTCAAAAGACCAGGAAGATATCATTGGATTCACAGAAGAGGGGAACACCAGACTGCTGTAAATTGAACACATGCTTCACCGGATTATGGTAAATGGGTTTCATCTGCTCTAAATCAATTGGGTCCCAAAACAGAGTAGAGAGGGAAACGACGTCCCTAAGAAAATGCAACCTGAAATCTCAGGTGTCGGCAATCTTCCCAATTGCTTATTCAAGAAATAGGATGACCCTGTATTCCAACAATTTAAAGCCTGCATACTGCTCCATGTTTATCAAATGCCCTCACTCCAACTTCAGTGGGCCCCTGTGCCATTACTGTAGGTAGACAATCAGCTTCGTCTCATTTCAGTGCCAGTTCACTTTAGATGCGGCACCAATGGGTTGAAATTCTAATCTACAGTGGTTCCTCCTTTAAAAGTTGCTTACGCCGCGGGACTTAGAGGTACCCAGCGTCACGGCTTCATTGCTCCAGACCACGGTAAGGGGGGAGTTAGAGCACTCATTATGCATTTAGGTCCCAAGGTTTTTATATGACCAATCATATCGAGTGGTTCCAATGACGATTTGACGCGAGCCACCCGTCGCAGGTGACTTTCTTCAGCAAAGATGGCTGACAAAACATTACGGTGGAAGAAAATGTAAGTAATTATAATGTCATAACGAGTCATGGAATGGAATAGAAACACCATACCATATTAATTAAGCAAATACCAGTCAAAAGTTTGAACACACCAATTCATTCCAGGATTTTTCTTTATTTTTACTATTTTCTACATTGTAGAATAATAGTGAAGACATCAAAACTATGAAATAACACATATGGAATCAGTTAAGAACAAATTCTTATTGATAAGGACAACCTACTCCTTCCTCCCTGTCAGGGAATTGAACCCTGGTCTCCTGGAGTTCACTTTCCCATGTTTACCACGCTATGTATTGTAGGCTACGTTTACTTGTCAGACTGCACAGTAGCTTAATAAACAAATGCAGGTGGCTTATATCTTCAAAACGCTTCAAATGCTTTATTATTGTAACGGCTGTCCTCCTAGGGAGGGACAGGGATTGGACCAAAGCGCAGCATGAAAGTTTGACATAACGAATTTTTTAAAGAAAAGACGAAACACGATAAACACTTGAAAGGATTACCAAAATAACAAAACGACGTAGACAGACCTGAACATGGAACTCACATAAATACACGAAGAACTCACGAACAGACTACATACACGAACGACAAAACGAAACAGTCCCGTGTGGTGCACATACACAGACACAGGAGACAACCACCCACAAACAAACAGTGTGAACAGCCTACCTTTATATGGTTCTCAATCAGAGTAAACGTCAAACACCTGTTCCTGATTGAGAACCAGATAAGGCTAATTTCCAATTACCTAAACATAGAAACACAAAACATAGAATGCCCACCCCAACTCACGCCCTGACCAACTAAACACATACAAAAATAATAGAAAACAGGTCAGGAACGTGACAATTATCCAAATGTAAAAGCATATACTCTGCAGTACTGTATTTCTTCATCAGAATCTTTATGCTTTCGTTAATAAAATAATGATAAAAATACTCTTTCAAAATGCAGATGTTGATTTAGTTATGGATCCATAACGAATTGCTATGGGAATAAATATAACTGAATTACAGAAATGTTGGAACAAAGTTGTCTAATGAAGGCAAACAAATTGTTGCTTACTGGAAAATAATCTTTCAAACACACATGGTCACATTGTACAGCGTCATTATGGCTATTAGCAGGGCTATATTTATTATTATTTATAAATATTATTTTGGCCTTTATTCATATTACAATCGCTCACTGTCATTTTTTAAAGACAAAATAATCTCCAAAATATCGTTATATATAGCTTTGCCGTCTATTTCAGCACCGTTTCGTGCTGCTCTGAGACAAGCATGGAGAAATGAAAATGTTCATGATATACTTAAGATATATGTGTTGACTGAATATAAGCAAGTGATGTCTGCTAAATAATCAAGTTAGGTTTTTCCAGAAATAAACCATTCTAAATAACAAACTAACAAACAGGCTTCATTTACAAATAAGTGAGAATGTCTCACCCCATGATCAAGAAATGCCCTTTTCTCACTCACTCTAGGTTAAATGAAAACGAAATCTCAAAAATATTGTTACTTTTGAAACAAAGTGATTGTTATTGTTGTTATTATTATTAATTCATTTAGAATTATATAAAAGTCCCTCAGATATTCTCACAGATCCTAATGGAAAATGCCCCTTAGATATTAATTTAGAATCCTCCAATCCTCTAAATGTAATTATTGGCGGAGAGTGACGTCATTGAAAAAAACATGTTTAGATTTACTGTAGGCCTACCATAGGCGAAATGAGTATTGGTTACACTACAATTAGGGTTTGGAAATGCGCTGTAGCCTACTCCCGACCATCATGTTGTACAGCGCAATATTTTCCATTCCATCCGTATGGACCCCCTGAGGGTTTTGCTTTTCGTTTTTCTCGGAATAGAAACACCATAATATTAATCAAATTAATTAAGCCAAATTTCTTAAAATCAATCCCATGTACTATGTTATTACAAAAAAGGTTTTAAATTCTCTAGTAATGCCAATATAGGAGACTATCAAATGCTTCTCAAAGATGCCCTCTGGTGGTCAAACTAGCACTAACCTGTATTAGCGTAAACAAATGGCTGACAATTAAATAACGTGCCATAGAATGCTGCAGCAGCCCGCAAGGTGTGCTGCAGTATGATGCAACTTTTAAAGGAGGAACCACTGTACAGCTTAAATGTGTCTGTGTCTGTCTCTGTCTGTGTCCTCCTCCAATTCATTCCCCAATCTTCCTTTGGTTCATTAGCGTGAGAGAGGGAAATGTCACAGGCGGATTGTGTGCGGCATGAGCCTCAGCTTTGAAGCTTATTCCACAGACGACACAGGATGGGATGGGAACGTCACTGGTAAGAAGTAATGATCTATTAACGAGTGGAGGAGGCACTAAGACATGCCAGAGGCCCTCATCCATCACCCATAGACATCTCAGGGACAATGCCATTTTTCACCAGCAAAACAGGAGGAGGCAGTGTTTGGGGGAAATTCAGACTGATGACGTGTGTTCCAGGCTGTGTCCAAAATGGCACCCTATTCCCTACATAGTGCAAAACTTTTGGCCCTGGTGAAACGTAGCCCCAGTTTATCCTCAGAATCCATTTCAGTGATGCCGCAGAAAATGATCTTAATTATTCATATCTGAATAGCTGCAGAAGGTTTAAATTGTTCTACATGTGCATATATTTTTTTATGTGTTGTCTAATTGAAATGATGCAGTAATACTTTTAATCTAGTTTGTCTCTAAACCCTCCATCAACGTCTCTGAAACCATCTATTCTGTAGATTAGGGTAATGTAACATCGACAGCATTGTCTCTCACAATAATCCCACTCACTTGAACCACATGAATATATATATATTTTTTTACATTTATTGGGTTCAAAGCAGACACTTCATTCATTTAACTTTGGAATGTCTGGTTTTAGTTGAAAGATACAACAATAAAAGAAATCCTACACTAGAGGGCTTTTGAATGCCTCGTGGGACAATCAGAAATGTCCTAGCCTTGTGGTCCAATCTGTTTGTGCCTCTCTGCATTCGTTCTTTGACATGCCAAACATACAGTGCCTTCGGAAAGAATTCTACACAAACCATTTCTGTATTGACCTTGCTTTGTGCAAGGGGTCACTGTCATGCTGAAACATTGAAGGGCCTTCCTTAAACTGTTGCCACAAAGTTGGAAGCACAGAATCGTCTAGAATGCCATGGTATGCTGTAGCGTTAAAATTTCCTTTCACTTGAACTACATGGCCTAGCCCGAACCATGAAAACCAGCCCCAGACCATTATGCCTCATCCACCAAAATTTACAGTTGGCACAATGCATTCGGGCAGGTAGCGTTCTCTTGGCATTCGCCAAACCCAGATTCGTCCATCGGACTGCCAAATGGTGAAGAATGATTAATTATTCCAGAGAACGCGTTTCCACTGCTCCACAGTCCAATAGAGGCAAGCTTTACACCACTCTAGCCAACGCTTGGCATTGCGCATGATCTTAGACTTGTGTGCGGCTGCTCGGCCATAAAAAGCCATTTCATGAATCTCCCGACGAACAGTTATTGTGCTGATGCTGCTTCCAGAGGCAGATTGGAAGTCTGTAGCAAGTGTTGCAACCGAGGACAGACAATTTTTACACGCTACGCGCTTCAGCACTTGGCGGTCCCATACTGTGAGCTTCTTTGGCCTATCACTTTGCGGGCTGAGCCGTTGTTGCTCCTAGACGTTTTCTCTTTACAATAACAGCACTTACAGTTGACCGGGGCAGCTCGAGTACGGCAGACATTTGACTAACTGACTTGCTGGAAAGGTGGCTTCCTATGACTTTGTCACGTTGAAAGTCACTGAGCCCTTCACTACGGGCCATTCTACTGTCAATGTTTGTCTGTGGAGATTGCATGGCTGTGTGTTCGATTTTATACACGTGTCAGGCACACATTTTATTTGATGTGGCTGCTGTAGCTAAATCGTCTAATTCGAAGGGGTACTTTTGGAGATGTCGTATATATGTGCTGTATAACAATGATAGTTGCCTAAAGCATGTACAGACTAGGACAAGGTTAGAATTTCAGAATTCTCCATCCTGTGAAGTGACTTTGAGAACACAGAGCCAGTCTCTCTAAGGGCAACAGTGTGTGTGTCTCGGAGCAAAGAGGGAGAGAGGGTAAAGGTGGACTCCAGGCCACAGCAGGAGGGCTGTCGGGGGAATAAGAGTAGAAGAACTCCCGCGAGAGGCTCAAAGAGTCTACATGCATCGTTATTAGAAGGAATGGGAGAAATATCTCAATAATGTATTGAAAAAGGACCATTAATTACCATAATATCAGGGAATGGTTTGATCTATATAATTTGACGTTTTGACCGTGATTGTTGCTGCATCACGCCTATACCAAAAGCAACCCTCTTTGATGAGGGTTAATAAGAAAAAAAGACGAATAGATGATTTCTCAAAACGGGACAATACTTCTTTACGTATAGGTCAGGACAATCAACTTCCCATTGAGCAAATCAACGGTGATGGCTGAGCCCTTCTCCACTCTAAGTGGGCGTTCAACGCCCTGTCTTTCCCTTTTCGGCACGGCCACAGCAACGCTTCTTTTTTTTTAAATTCCTTTGTGCGATTCTGAGCAGCTAGAAGACTAGAGCAGTGTTTTGTGCAAAATGCAACGCTCTGATTACCCCGTTTGTTGACTGCTGTATTCACATCTCCTTCACGGAACACTTGCCATCCAGGCAGAAAGCAATACAGACTATTGTGAGAGTGAATGGCCATTTGAATACAATTTGAATACCAATCTGCTCACAATCATACCATACGAGAGATGAAACAATACTTGGGAGTCATGATCACAGAAGACAACTCAAAAGTTTTCCGAAGCAGTAACACCTGCACATCTAAATCAAAGAGACTAAGGGAACATAATGCTAAGCCAAGGATACCAGCTGATTTGAAAGCACAAAAGCGCCACTGATCTGAATGAAAGGGGGCTCTTTCTCTCCTTATTCAAATGCTGAATTGTGAAGAAGTGAATTTAGCCAGATCACAAAGCAGAAACACTAATGAGTTAGATGATATCAGAGTCCTTCCTCATCAATATACTTAATTACAGACATTCATTTATGACAAAGAGGGGATCAACCACGGGCATAGTGGGGCTTCTGGCCTTGCTGTCGTTTAGTGTCTTTGTTAACCTGTTGGGGATGGGGGCGCTGTTTAGACTACTTATGCTAATTTGGCTAATTTTTTAAACGGCTTCCCACAAAATCCTTGATCGTACAATATGCATATTATTATTATTATTGGATAGAAAACAGTCTATAGTTTCTATAGGAGTTGAAATTTTGTCTCTAAGTGGAACAGAGCCCATTCTACAGCAATTTCCCTGACATGGAGTCAGATTTGAGAAATGTTGGCCACTCTTCTGAAGTCATTTAAAAGGGCACTGTCGTTGCTATGACTATACGGACACTTCTTATGTCTTCCCCTGGATGCCTTTACGTGATGACGATTCCAACGGGCTCGATTGCTCGTTCACAGGCCCTACAAATGAAAAAACCCTGAAGCTAGTCATTCTTTTGGAGCTGCGTAACGCGCGTGCTGGACACCGACCCGCTCCTGTTCCAAGCGTTAGTTTAGCCTGTTATATTTCTCCGGTCATCTTTTCACTCGTTATAGGAGTTAAAAACATCATAAGGTAGTTAATTTAAAGCGTTTTATAGCAATTTATATCCGTTTAGTGCGATTTTGGGACATTTATTTTTGCAACGATGTGAAAAGTTGGGCATGCTTTTCAGTTCATCCCGAACTCAGTTGACATTTCCACATGGCAAGAGGACAGCTTTCCACCAAAAGACGATTTCTCCCAAGAAAGGATCCTTTGCCCAAGATACTGATGGAAGAACAGCTCAAGGTAGGACATTTTTATTATGATAAATCGTGTTTCTGTCGAAACATTTTAGTGGCTTAGGACGCCATGTTTTTTGACGTAGCTTCGCTTGGCGCAAACTGTATTGAAAAGTAAGGATAAATTAAAAAATGTAATAACGCAATTGTATTAAGAATTAAATTGTCTATCAATCCCTGTCCACCCTATATTTTTTAGTCACGTTTATGAGTATTTATGTATAAGAGTAGATCACTGTCTAAGTGGCGCAAGGACATTTTCTGACCAGCTGAGCTACATTTCACATTGTCTAACCATGATTTTGGTGGCTAAATATAAACATTTTCGATCAAACTGTATATGCATGTTGTAATGTGATGTTACAGGAGTGTCATCGGAAGAATTCTGAGAAGGTTAGTGAAAAAATTAATATCTTTTGGCGATGTTGACTTTTATCGCTCACTTTGGCTAGAATCAATGCTGGGCTGCTAATTGCTATGTGCTAAGCTAATATAACGATTTATTGTGTTTTCGCTGTAAGACACTTAGAAAATCTGAAATATTGTCTGTATTCACAGGATCTGTGTCTTTCGATTCGTGTATGCTGTGTATTTTTACGAAATGTTTGATGATTAGTAGTTAGGTAAACACGTTGCTCATTGTAATTATTCTAGTCCATTTGTGATGGTGGGTGCAATTGTAAACTATGCCATATACCTGAAATATGCACTTTTTTCTAACAAAACCTATCCCATACCATAAATATGTTATCAGACTGTCATCTAATGAGTTTTTTTGTTGGTTAGGGGCTATAAATATCTTAGTTTAGCCGAATTGGTGATGGCTACTGGTGTTGGTGGACAAATAAAAGATGGTGGATTATGCTAATGTGTTTTTAGGTAATAGATGTACATCTTTACATATTGTGTCTTCCCTGTAAAACATTTTAAAAATCGGAAATGTTGACTGGATTCACAAGATCTGTGTCTTTCATTAGCTGTATTGGACTTTAATGTGTGAAAGTTAAATATTTTAAAAAAATATTTTTTTTGAATTTCGCGGCACTGGTTTTTCAGTGGGGGGGGGGGGGTGTGCCGCTAGCGCCACGCTGATCCTAGACAGGTTAAGAGCTGATCACAAAACAGTTGATAGAGTCCAGTAGAGTGACACTCAGCGGTCTGCTTCACTCTCTCGTGTTAGATATATACTGAACCAAAATATCAACTCAACATGCAATAATTTCAACGTTTTTATTGAGTTACAGTTCATATAGGGAAATCAGTCAGTTGAAATAAATACATTAGGCCCTAATTTATGGATGTCACATGACCCACTCAGGCCCACTCAGTTGGAAGCCAGGCCCACCCACTGGGGAGTCAGGCCCAGCCGATCAGAATGAGTTTTTCCCCGCAAAAGGGCTTTATTGCAGACAGAAATAGACAGTTTCATCAGCTGTCCAGGTGGATGGACAGCTGCTTTTACGCTGCTGCTACTCTTTACTCTGCTGCTACTCACTTTAACTATACATTCATGTACATACTACCTCAATTAGCCCGACTAACAAGGCTATCTGCATTGTGTCCCACCACCCACCACCCGCCAACCCCTCTTTCACGCTACTGCTACTCTCTCTTTATCATATATGCACAGTCACTTTAACCATATCTACATGTACATACTACCTCAATCAGCCCGACTAACCGGTTATTTTTCACTGTCTTTTTACTGTTGTTTTCTTTTTCTTACCTATTGTTCACCTAATACCTTTTCTTTTTTTTTTTTTTTTTTTTTTTTTGAAATTGCACTGTTGGTAAGTAAACATTTCACTGTAAGGTCTACCTACATCTGTTGTATTCGGCTGTCACGTTCCTGACCTTATTTCCTTTGTTTAGTATTGTTTAGTTGGTCAGGACGTGAGCTGGGTGGGCATTCTATGTTATGTGTTTCTATGTTGGGTTCATTTTCAATTAGCCTGATATGGTTCTCAATCAGGGGCAGGTGTTTGACGTTTCCACTGATTGAAAACCATATTAAGGTAGGCTGTTCTCACTGTTTGTTTGTGGGTGATTGTTCCTGTGCCAGTGTTTGTGCCACACGGGACTGTTTCGTTCGTTCGTTCGTGTGTACGTTCCTGTTCGTGCGTTCTTGTTTTATGTTCTCAAGTACAGGTCTGTTCACGTCGTTTATTGTTTTGTATTTTGTCAAGTGTTCTTCGTGTTCGTCTTTCGTAAATAAATCATTATGTATTCAACCCATGCTGCGTTTTGGTCCGATCCATGCTCATCCTCAGACAAGGAGGAGGACGAGCGTTACATCGGCGCACATGACAAATAAACTTTGATTTGATTTGGATAGTCTCAGGTGATCACGCAGATGAAGAAGCCAGATGTGGAGGTCCTGGGATCACTAAGAGGAATGTAAACCAAATTTGATATAAATGTTTTTGTGCGTATTCAACACTTCTGGCATCTTTTATTTCAGCTCATGAAACATGGGACCAACACTTTACATGTTGCGTTTCTGTTTCTGTTTTCTGTTTATAATAACAAAATGCATCTTTGAAATTATGGTTAATGAGAGAAAAAGTGGGGCACTATTTGTGAGAGCCTGATGGAGGAGGCATTGAATGACAAAATCAGTTGGGTTATTATCATAAGCATTATTTTTCACTGAGTTCCAAGAGTGGCTGAATATCTCCTACAGATCCTCAGTTCCTCTGGACAGTACAGAACGTGGCAACCTACCCGAGTTAAATGTGAGGTGACAGTGATAATAGAAATCACATTGCACCAATCACTCAACAATGGTGTGTGTGATTAGAGTATTAAGTAACACTTTACTGTAGGTGCCCTTGTGGCGAAATCCTGCACGGAGCCTTCACCGTGCGCTGCCACTTTAAGAGCGCATGAGCAGTAGAAAGGAGGAAATAAAAGAGCTCGTTCAGCTCTTTGGGGAGGAGCTATTGATTGGCGCGACAGTTTTGGTTGTGTGTGTTATGCTGCAGAGTTTGTTTGTTTATCTTCAGCGTATGTGGTTGTACAGTGTTTGGAACAATCCTCGGTGTGATCGCTCGACGACGTGGTTGTCCTCATGTGGGACCGCGACGGTTATGGATCAAAGGGATTAGTAGCAACATTGTTGAGAAGCGTTCAACTACAACCCAACACTCCATCGGACAGTCAGACCGTACACCTGCAACCTCAAGACCACAGCTAAGACCTCTCTTGTTCCCTTTCTCTCTTTCTCTTCCCGCTATGGTCCAGTGCTTTACACTGCAACCGACTCTATTTTCATAAATGCATTGAAGTTTCATTGGAGCTAGACTAGTGTGTATATGAACACCACACATTCATACCCTCTGCACTCCTTCCCTGGAAGAGAATACAAACTCTTGCAAATCCTCTGTGTGATGACTGGGTTCATTCGTTATTGTATGAAGTTGCTGTCTATTTGCTCTGCCATTATTGTTATATGAGGTATGCTTGGTGGGGTTACCAAGAATTGTGGAAGGACTGTGATGTGATGTGGGATCTATAGGCTGGCTATCTGGTCAACAGGCTACACTCTAGGCAGTCTCTTCTGTTGATGTGTGTGGGTCTGGTAGTGGTACTCTCGCTGTTCTACTATTTTCCTTTCGGCAGGGTTAACTTCTTGAGCCTATGGGGGCGCCATTTCGACATTGTAAAAATGAGTTCCCAAATTAAACTGCCTCGTACTCAATTCTTGCTCGTACAATATGCATATTATTATTACTATTGGATAGAAAACACTCTCTAGTTTCTAAAACCGTTTGAATTATTTCTCTGAGTGAAACAGAACTCATTCTGCAGCACATTTCCTGTCAGGGAGTGAGATTTCAGAAATCGAGGTCCCTGTTCTGAGGTCAGTTTATAAGTCCCCATGTAAGCCATCGGGCTACATGCACTGCATACGTCTTCCTCTAGATGTCAGTAAGCGGGGAGAATTTGAATGGAGTGGATTGCGCAATCTGGGACCTTATATAAGACCGTGGAACGGAAGTACCGTCCTTTTCAACGGTGCGCCTGGCGCAAGAAGACATCACAATGGCGTCCTGCAAACGCTTTCGTTTTAGTAGTTCTATATCTCCGGTCATGTTTTTATTCGTTATAGGTGTTAAAGACATCATAAGGTAGTTAATTTAAACCGACTTATAGCAGTTTATAGCAGTTTATTGCGATTTTCTGGGATTTCTTTGTCATGCGCTTTCACGAGTTGGACACGTCTCCAGTGGGTGGCTATCGTTAGCTGCTATTTCGACAGGAGAAGATCACATCTTTCAACCCAAAGACGATTGTTCTGAAGAAAGGACACCTTGCCCAAGATTCTGATGGAAGCTCAGCTACTAGTAAGCAGTCTTTATGCTGTTAATTCGTACTTATGTTGACAAATGTCAAATAATAATTCCGCAATGAATTTCGGTGCGTCTCGCTTTAGCGCACGCTGTATGCTTGAAGTAATGTTAATTTTAAAAATGTAACCCAGCGATTGCATTAAGAACTAATTTGTCTTTCAATTGCTGTCCAACCTGTATTTTTTAGTCAAGTTTTGGAATAGTTACTGATTAGATTAGGTGCCTCTTCAAAGATTTCTCCTGACATTTTCTGGGCAGCTTTGCTACTTTTCTCATTGTATAACCACGATTTGTGCCGCTAAATATGCACATTTTCGAACAAACTCTATATGCATTGTGTAATATGATGTTATAGGACTGTCATCTGAAGAATTCTGAGAAGGTCAGTGAAAAAATGTATATATTTTGGTGGTTTATACGTTATCGCTATTTTTGCCTTGAATCAATGCTGTTGTGATGTTTGCTATTGTGGTAAGCTAATATAACGCTATATTGTGTTTTCGCTGTAAAACACTTAGAAAATCTGAAATATTGGCTGGATTCACAAGATCTGTGTCTTTCATCTGCTGTACTCTGTGTATTTTTAAGAAATGTTTTATGCTATGCGTCTTGGTATATTGGCCATATACTACACCCCCCCCCCCCCCCCCCCCCCCGTGCATTATTGCTTAATTAGAACATTTGTCATAAGCTGCCATAAGTCGTTTTTAAATAGTATGGCATAAGATGTTATAAAAGTAGTTATAATGGGTGTTATAGATGACCGTTCATCCTGTTGTTATATGCTCTAATGTCAACTGTTAATAACTGCTATTGCACAGTATGTTATTACATACCACTAAAGGTCATGAAAGCGTTATATAATTTACTAAACTCTGTGTCACATTAAATTGAATGGGATGATGGTTGTCATAACCATGTCATGCGGCATTATAGAGTGCACAAGCACCTTAAGCAAAGATACATTATTAGAGGTGTTATAAAACAGTTATGAATTTGCTGGATACCACAGGATGAGTTGAGAGTATCCCAAAACCATTCAGGATCTCCAAGAAACAAATGTGAGAAGATACAGTGCCTACAGAAAGTATTCACACCCCTTGACTTTTCCCCCAAAATTGTGTTTCAGCCTTAATTTAAAATGGATTAAATATTTTTTTAAATGTCACTGGCCTACACACAATACCACATAATGTAAATTTGTACCAATTAATTAAAAATAAAAAGCTGTAATGTCTTGAGTCAGTAAGTATTCAACCCCTTTGTTAAGTCAAGCCTAAATAAGTTCAGGAATAAAAATGTGCTTAACACACCACATAATAAGTTGCATGGACTCACTCTGTGGACAATAATAGTGCTTAACATATTTTTGACTGACTACCTCATCTCTGTACCCCACACATGCAATTATATGTAAGGTCCCTCAGTCGAGCAGTGAATTTCAAACACAGTTTCAACCACAAAGACCAGGGAGATTATCCAAAAAGGGCACCTATTGGTAGATGGGTACAAAAAATAATTATAAAACTACATTGATTGAACATGCCTTTGAGCATGGTGAAACTATTCATTACACTTTGGATGGTGTATCAACACACCCAGTCACTACAAATATACAGGCGTCCTTCCTAACTCAGTTGCCAGAGAGGAAGGAAACCGCTCAGGGATTTCACCATGAGGCAAAAGGTGACTTTAAAACAGTTTAATGAGTTTAATGGATGTGATAGGAGAAAACTGAGGATGGATCAAGAACATTGTAGTTACTCCACAGTACTAACCTAATTGACAGAGTGAAAAGAAGAAAGCCTGTACAGAATAAAAATATTCCAAAACATGCATGCAGATGTATCCCTTTAATTTATGGTTAGGCATTATTAATAGGCAATGTAATAATGTGACACAAAGTTTGGTTAATTATATAACACCCTGTTATAACATCTGGTATGGAGACACGTATGTAGCATGTAATATCATATGACATAAGTTGTCATGCAGAAAGTATAATATCAGTTGTTACTAGAGCATATGACAACATTATAACATCCATTATAACACGCTTTAAAATATCTTATGCCGTTCTCATAACTATTTAAAACCACTCATGACAGCTGATGACAAATGTTGTAATGTGTTATATAGCTGTTATAAAGGCTTAATGAATGCATGAATAAAAAGGACACCTACAGTAAAGTGATAACGAGTATTATATAAAACACTTAACAAGTGCATGTGTAAAATGTGAAGTATGAGAGTCAGAAAGTCTGTTTAAAACACCCGCCCACCTCTTTACAGCTTACATTTCTAAAGTAATCAGCCCAAAATACAGTTATCGTCTGCCTTTGTAATGGGCAAGGACTTTCAAAAGAATGTTTAATTCTGTTTTTCCTAATAGAAATACAGGGAATACATTTCACCAGTCAATTTTTGCCACCAACACTTTAGGAGAAGTGTGGCATGAAAGAGTGGTGATGCCTTGAAGTGATGTCAAACTTAAAGAAAACATCAAGGCTGTAGAGATGAAAGCCGAGAACTAAAAATGAAGAAACATCACAGACAGGAGGGAAGAGGACAGCTCACAGGGTAAATATAGACACAGGTCGTCTCCGAGACGTCACCCAGAGGCCCGTGATAGCGTTGTGCACGTCTCAAAATACTAATGTCATCAGAAGTACATTTTAGATCCCATAGGATTTAATCAAGATCTTCAGTATCACACCAGCCATCCTTTTCCTATCTCTGCCTATTCATCTTTACTGGTACTAACAGTAGTGTCTGAAATGGACATGAATAGTGTAGACTTGGCTCTCCATCTGTCTCGGAGGACATGTCCTAACTTTCACATTACGATGTTGAGCGAAAGCACTCTCCCTTTCAAAGTCTGCCTGACCAGATAAGAGGAGCCCAGGTCAGAGGACACCTGGGGACAAAGCCTCTCACGTCAGCAACAAGACAAAAAAACACTGCCCTTTACTGAAGATGAGAGAACACCTACCGAGTCTAGAGAGACACCCACACACACACACACACACCCACATGTACGCTTACATATGCCTGCGCTTGCACAAAATAGCTTTTTTTCTATTTCATCTACAGTTCCTTAGAGAGCGGCGCCTGGGGCATTATCATTGTTTCCTGGTGGGTGTTTTTTTCCTCTCTCCGTGTCTCTATTTTGAAAGTTACTGAGTAATCCACACACATGCCAGCTGACTCCAGAAGTCAACATGTAACAATCGGTAGTACAGCGGAGCCTCTCTGTTGGCCGTTGCTTCCACCCTGTAGTCCAGCGTTGAGAAAGAGATTCCCTTTCAACCGATTAGAGCGCCAGGCTAGACTACGGGACAAATGTATCCCCATCACCGTAGAATGTCAGCATCCCCTGTTCAAATTGGTCAAATGTGTTGGAGCCTGATAAAGCTGATTGGTTCCCATAATAGACCCTCATGGGCCGTGCGAAGCATGAGAACCAATTTAGGTTGGCCGAAATGTAGCGGCATATACGCGTATGGATATACCCAGAAGGTTCCGCAAAATCAATTTAGATTTAACATCTTGGGACAGCAATTTAAATTACCACATCCATGAAAGCTTTAAATGACATAACATTTTCGAGGTCTTAGGCGATGGATATACTGTAGATGTGTCTGCTGGAAATTGCATTCTGAGTGTAATAGTTATTGTTATTGTTATAATATGACATTTGTCATGGAAAGAGGCAACGCTGACCTTTTGAGAAGGAAGGCAAAGAGATAAACAGTTGAATTGGTGGAGGTAGCCTAGCGGTTTGGCCAGTAACCGAAAGGTTGCTGGTTTGAATCCCCAAGCCAACTAGGTGAAAAATCTACCGCTGTGCCCTTGAGCAAGGCACTTAACCCTAATTGCTCCTGTAAGTCGCTCTGGATAAGAGCATCTGCTAAATGACTAAAATGTCATTTTAGATGGTGAAATAGTCTTTCCCGTGTAGTTACGGACAGTAAGTCTACTTTCAACAGAAGACATTCTCTCTCCACAGCACAGTAAACCCATGCCGTCCCTAACACACCAACTCAATATGCAAAGTGCGTCACTCTTTAATGCCCCTTGCTTCACCTGAATATGCAGCAGCATCCAGACAAACAAGAGGTGCCATTTTTACATTTTAATACCTGGCATAAATTACAGGACATACCATTGTTGTTTTTTACTGGGGCTTTTATGGATCTATTCAATCCGTGTTATCACCTTGAAAAGTCCTGCTGCCCTCCGAGGTTCACTCTCTCAATGTGTACCCGGCACAATCAGCTGCCTAGTTTCCCCTCCCAGATTAAACTGTACATTAGCGAGGGTTAGAGAAAGGTAGCAGTTCTGGGAGTTTTCAGGGCTTTCATCCATGTTATCAGGGGTTTCAGCCACCTTGAACATAATTTGGCTTCATTGTCATGTTTAGGTCATGGAAACCTTGTATGCGAGTTAGCTGGGACCTCGAAATGTTGAACCTTTTGCAGGAGCTGAATTATTCCATTGTCTAGTGGTATGTAGTCTATGTAGCATTTTCAGGTGCAGAAACAGTGCTGTCACCACCACTACATCACTCGCCAACAGCCCGTCCACTAGAATAATACAATTATTAATAGTCCTGAAGAAATTGGATCTCACGTCAGCTAGGCACTGAGAGAGAATAATTTGCATTCACTATGGAGCAGGGTATTCGTATTCACTGCAAACAAAATTTGGCTCCATTAGATTCCAAATACACTGAGTGTACAATACATTAGGAACACCTTCCTAATATTGAGTCGCACCTCCTTTTGTCCTCAGAATAGCCTCCATTTGCACCAACAGGCTCCAAGACAGCTTCTACCCCCAAGCTATAAGACTGCTAAATAGCCATGAGACTACTAAATAGTTCATTAAATGGTTACACAGACACTGAGTGTACAAAACATTAGGAACACCTTCTTAATATTGAGTTTCATCCCTTTTGCCACTCAGAACAGCCTCAATTTGTCAGCAAGATGTTGAAAGCGTTTCACAGGGATGCTGGCCCATGTTGACACCAATGCTTCCCACAGTTGTGTCAAGTTGGCTGGATGCCCTTTGGGTGCTGGACCATTCTTGATACACACAGGAAACTGCTGAGTGTGAAAAACCCAGCAGTGTTGCAGTTCTTGACACATTCAAACCGGTGCACTGGGCACCTACAACCATACCCTGTTCAAACGTAACCTGTTCAAAGGTCTTTTGTCTTGCCCATTCACCCTCTGAATGGCACACATACATAATCCATGTCTCAATCGTCTCAAGGCTCAACAATTATTTTTTTAACCGCTCTCCTCCCCTTCATCTACCCTGATTGAAGTGGATTTAACAATTGACATCAATAAGGGATCATAGCTTTCCCCTGGATTCACCTTTCATGGAAAGAGCAGGTGTTCTTAATGTTTTGTACACTCAGTGTAGATTGAAACAGAGAAATAGATTTGATTGATTTGTGATGCGAAGCCTTGAGAGTATATTTTTTGTGCTGGATCACTCGTATCTACACAGTGCGATCTAGGACCTAAAAGGGTTCTTCGGCTGTCCCCATAGGGGAACCCTTTGAAGAACCCTTTATGGTTCCAGGTAGATCCCGTTTAGATGACATGGAACCTAAAAGGGTTCTCCTATGGGGACAGTTGAATAACCCGTTTGCAACCCTATATTCTAAGAGTCCCATCAATGACTACCTGGATGATACTGGACTATGTCCATAATGATAAATACTTAAGTAGAATACAGAATTTTCCCCTGAAGGCCAATTTAATACTATTCTTTTTTTGTAATATGTGCCAGGAGTATTGATTTCATTTAAATTTATCCATCCACCTGCACCCGTCAGTAGCGGTGCGGTATATTCAATCCTTGGAGGCTAACAGAAATGTATCACCTGCTTTCTGACTAAGTAATTCATCAGAAGCCCAACCTCTAACTCTTATTCGTAACCTGATACCTTCAACAACGCAAACTGGCTTCATGTCCAAAAAGAACGACACCAAACAGCCTTCTTAGGTTTTGGTCCCAAGCTTTGTTTCCATGTAAAAATAAGCAGCCGTTGATTACCGGTTCCAGGAAATAAATATGCAGATAGATACAGTGTATGTCAGGCTTTGTTCACTGTGGTCTGTGCTGTCTGCTGAGAGCGGTGACGATGACAATGTCTGAATAAGAAGGGAGGAGGAAAGCTTTCTAAGATCTGAGGAAAACCAGCGCCATTGTGACTCCAGGCCCAGCCTCGGACATTGTGCTATTGATTAAAGGTTATTAAAGCAGCTGACATTTGAATTTCATTTGGCCTGTATTTTTTTGTCTTCTCTGAGAGCTTTCGAGAACAAGCAGGTGTATTGGCAGCTTGTGACATTTGTTAAGTCAACGTCCCCTTTGCGTTTGGCTTCGGAATCTTAAACGCCCAGGCGTTCTTTTTTAACATTTTTTGGTCCTGGGCACAACGAGAGCTCTGCCCTGGGCGGAGTACAAAGGCGAATTTGAGATTTGCACAGAGGCGGATCTGGAAATGAATAGAGCGGACGCTTTAAATATTTTAATATTGCTCTCTGTGCTCTCTGTGCCTCCAATGGAGGCCAATGCAAGGTTAAAGGGGTGAGAACTTTTAAACGAATTGCCACTTACAGTAGATTGGTCTATTTCATTACTTCCTGTCCACTGCCCACCTCCTGAAGAAGAACAGTGTTTTATAACATTTGCGGTAAGTTAAATCTTCCCTGTAATTGTACAAATGATGTATAAAACCGGTCCAAAAACACGCCTGTGTAATCTCTCACTAAGCATCCAGCGAGCGCATATGGGGCTTTTTGTTTAACACAAATGTTTATAATATAGTATTTCTGCACTGTTGCTCAGAACAACACTGAAAATACTTCCCTTTCGACTGAGCCTAATTGAGCGAGTCATTGGATCTCATAAAAGTGTGCGATTTCATATTGATTCAGCTTAAACAAAACACAGCACTTCATTTGCTAAACAGCATCCTGTGCATATGCATCGGAACTGGCAACCTGCCTCACTTCTGATTGTGTGCTCAAGCAAAAAATGACTGAAATGAAAACATAGATTTTAGAATCCCTCAATGAGGAGAAGATCAACGTTTCCTGTTCCTCTGAAGAGAAGGCCAACGTGTGTGTGTGTGTGCGTGTGTGTGTTGAAAACTACTCCTCACCAGGAAGTGTGTCCAGGGGCTACAGACAGTGACAGCCAGGGCAGAGACAGAGACAGAGAGGTGTGGTTGAGACGTGTGGCGATGTGGAATTATTACTAGAGACCTTGGTTAGGTATGTGAGCTGTTCCAGCTTATACAAACCAAGGCTTGCGCTTGTGCAATGCTACTTGGTTAGACATCATGGGTCTGTGGGCTGGAATGCACAAGCACAAATAACAATGCAATGAAATGAATGGGTGTCTGGATGGGTGTCACTTACATGTATCTCACTGTCTCACACCCACAATATGGCTCACGCCACTAGTGTCTAGAGGGGATACTGTGGTTGGTGTGCAAGAGTTGATTGGTGGGCCTATACAGGAAGTGGGTGTAAGAGAGTCGGAAGGTATACACCTCCTTCCATTAAGCTACATCCCTCTAACTGCAAGGTGTGTGATTCGGAGTCAGGAGGCAGGTATCGGGGAATAGCCTCAAGGACTGAGAACGATAGGCAGTACGAGATCCATGTACTGGCCAACCAACCACATGGCTGGATTAGTAGGGCTGCTCCTTTGCCCTGTTTCGGGGCAGCTGTTGGGAAAACTCTAGGGAGATATCAAAGTCTAAAAATGTGCTGTTCGTGCTGGATTAGACATCAAGGAGTAAACCTGGAACCCGTGTTGGTATTAGCAGGGGGGATGTGTAAGAATTGGGCCCTGTGCCGTTAGTCTCATCCATAGTGATTGTGTCCTTGGTCTGAACGCCTTGCACATATTTTGTCTTTCATTACCTCTCCACTGATCCGCCAAAGGTCCTGTGTTGACTGAATGCTAATGGCAAAGGCGATTTGTCTAGGGGGAACCTTTACACACTCACAGATGCACTCCCAAACTCTACCGAATACGCACACTTGCATACACAGCCATACACACATGCGCGCACACACACACACACACAAATATACACTCGTACCCATTCTCTCAGTGAGGATGAGCCCAGAATGAGAATAGATGAGAAACGCTAAAATTGTCCTTTGTTTTCCTCATCATCCTGCCACATTATAAATGTGTATTTTTAGGGAACATTCTGCTACTTCCTGAATTCTCTCTGATAACAATAACATTTGATTACAGCTAGAAATGAAAGCCTGTCGGTAAATGCTGGTAAGTCAAATTAACTTTGCCAAAACATTGTATTTGCTCTGTGTCAAATTAAATTTGTCACATTGAATTTGCTCTTGTCAAAGACAAATCAAAAAACTTGAATCTGATTTAATTACCTCATGGGATTACAAAGCTATGGTACAGTCTTAGAGAAAAGGGTTCCAAAAGAGCGTACCACAGGAGCTGAGGCTTCCTCTGACGTGGTGAAAAGACTGGGGCGAGACCATGTCTCATTGCAGAGTGATAGCCTGGGCTAATATGATCAAGACCACCAGCACGCAACCTTCGATGGGAAATTACACCTATTTTAGCGGAATATGTGTCAAGATTCCTGGCCTTTTTCTGCTCATCTGCCACTTAGTGTGGGAGGAGAGAGTGGCCGGCTGAGGCGCAGTGAATAGCGTTGCTGGAGAGATGGCAAGACTCCCACAAAACGCAGAATGGCCTCTTCACAGCTCATGATTACTAAGCATCTTCGGCATACTGGAAATGTAAGGGGAGGGGGTCCTATCACAGTGCACGGCTGTTCTCCTCAGTGGCTGCTTGGCTCGAAAGAAAAAAAGAAATAGAGCAGCGTTGTAAACTGTAAACCATAATGATACTGCAGTATTGTTAGAGGAGAGGGAGCCGTCCTGAGTATCTCTTTAACTCTCCATCTCTCCATTTCTCTTTCTCCCTCCCTCTCTTTCTCTCCCTCTCCCTCTTTCTCCATCTCTCTATTTCTCTCTCCACCATGCCGGCACCACAGCCCACGAGTCCTTGGTTTATTTTACCACAAGGAACACTTGCAGCGTGCACACAGACACTGGGAACAGAGCGGGAACTATTTCACTGGCAGAGGGCGGCTCTGGAGGGCTCTTTTAAACGACGCGCAGCAGCGTGACTGCCATGTCTTCTTAGACACAGTAATACCATGGCATGTTTATCTCACGAAACTGTGCTTGCTTTGGAACCGTAAAGCACATGAAATGCCAGGGGGATATGCAACAATACAATACAGAATAGTACAGCAGAGAGCTGGTTATACAGGCTGGGTTCATTGTGTCGTTTTCCATTGAATGCAAACTAATCTCGTGTGCATAGATGACCGACTCCCCTCTGTTATCCGCTCTGTGGCACCTATTGAAATGTGTGAACAAGGATTGATGTTGAGTATTATACCCACTCCCGGGACCTCATAGAAAAGCGTGATGAGACTGATCATGTTTATCTACCATGTCAGTGAGTTGATATACTGTAATAATGACTTTGGATGGCAACTGGAAGGAAACAGTTGTGCTTTCATATCACTAGATACCATTTTCTTCTGGTATCTCTACTAATTTAACTCCAAAAATGCACATGACAAAAATGGTAGAAGCGATACTTCATAATCTTTCGAAGGCATCTCCGTGTGTAAGAAACAACAGACAAAGAGAGCACTTTTCCCAGCGTGATAAATGGTGAGCGCAGCATTCATATTGTTTTGTTTTGATCACACACTCACAGAAACAGTGCTGTTTTTGTTGTGTGTGTTGCCGTGCTGGCTGTCACAACTAACAATGCTCCTCTCTGACAACACAAGGATCAGGCAACTCCCATGCTAATGAGCAGTCAAGTCGTTTTTTCAGCCTCATTTCTGGGCCAGATAAATGTGAATGTGTGGAGAGGATTTGAAAGGTCTCCCAGTCCCAGTATACTTTTTCAAAAATTATACAGATGTTGTCACGTTCCTGACCTATTTCTGTTAGTTTGTTGTATGTGTTAGTTGGTCAGGACGTGAGTTTGGGTGGGCATTCTATGTTGTCTGTTTCTATGTTGGTTTAGGGTTGCCTGGTATGGCTCTTAATTGGAGGCAGGTGTTTGGCGTTCCTCTAATTGAGAGTCATATTTAGGTAGGTTGTTTCACAGTGTTCGTTGTGGGTGGTTGTCTCCTGTGTCAGTGTTTGTCGCACCATACGGGACTGTTCGGTTTGTTTTGTTCATCGTTCTTTTGTGTAGTCTATTTTTCCCTGTTCGTGCGTTCTTCGTGTTTTATGTAAGTTCCATGTCCAGGTCTGTCTATTCCGTTTTGTTATTTTGTTAATCATTCAAGTGTATTTCGTTTCGTGTTTTTTCCCGTCTTGTTAATTAAAATGATGTATTCACAACCCGCTGCGCCTTGGTCGAATCACTACTCCTCCTTCTCGGATGAAGAGGAAGAGGATTACCGTTACAGATGTAGGATATTAATTTATTCATTCTTTTGTGGCTGAGAAATTTCCTGCACTGCAAGAGAATACAAACGTGTCGTGTATTTGAGTTTTAAAAATGGCTTCTAAAGTTTGTAATTTCCACTTTTGAAATTCAGACTTGATTTGCCCAAACGGAAAATGTATCAACCCCTGCAAAAATGTCCATTAATTATAATCCACATAATAATTCATATTTCGAGTTGCTGTAGGATTATTTTCCTGCTGTAGCAACCTGGTCTCAAATTAAGATCCTACATCTGTAGGAGGACATGGGCAGGAACATACTGCAGGCTTCAGCGAATTAGATCATTTGTCTCTCGGAGAAGAACTGGATATTGCTTCGATGTTCTCTTCTCCTCTCTTATCTACTGTCTTTCCTATATCTCTCTCTCGCATGCATTGTTGCATGCAAAAACATCAACCAAAATGTAAATCCCTTCAGATATGATACAGATCGGTAAAGGACTACTTTTCACCACTATTCAAAAGCAGCAGATTTCCGTATTATTCTAAACTGCCTTAGCCATCACAAATCCATACATGAAACTTTAAACAGCAAGCAGAAGGATTAGCAGCTCCAAGCAAAGTGACTGACAACTGAGCAATATGTAATTATCTGTACACGGTGAGGAAAAAATAATCAAATGTGATGTCTCTTCTCCTTGTGTATTAAAACAAGGACGCATCACACGCCCACACATATCAAAAGGAAAGGACGGAATCTATTTCCCCTTTGTCGTAAATCTCGCAGAACGTTGAAAAACTGAACGTATAATGGAGTTAAGGAGGTGGATAGATTACGTCTCAGCCTCCTTGCCAGGCATTGAGAGAACTCCACGATGAAAAGTATGTGGACAGCTGCTTGTCGAACATCTCATTCCAAAATCATGAGCAATAATATGAAGTTGGTCCCCCTTTGCTGCTATTACAGCTTCCATTCAGCCACAAGAGCATTAGTGAAGTTGGCCATTGATGTTGGACGATGAGGCCTGGCTCGCAGTCGGCGTTCCAATTCGTCCCTAAGGTGTTCGATGGGGTTGAGGTCATGGCTCTGTGCAGGCCAGTGAAGTTCTTCCACACCGATCTCGACAAACCATTTCCGTACGCACCTCGCTTTGTGCACTGGGGGATTGTCAGGCTGAAACAGGACAGGGCATTCCCCAAATTGCCACAAAGTTGGAAGCACAGCATTGTCTAAACTGTCATTGTATGCTGTAGTGTTAAAATTTCCTTTCACTGGAACTAAGGGCCACAGCCCGAACCATGAAAAACAGCCCCAGACCATTATTCCTCCTCCACCCAACTTTAAAGTTGACACTAGGCATTGGGGCAGGTAGCGTTCTCCTGGCATCCGCCAAACCCAGATTTGTCCGTCGGACTGCCAGATGGTGATGCGTGATTCATCACTTCAGAGAACGCGTCTCCACTGCTCCAGAGTTCAATAGCCGTGAGCTTTAAACCACTCAAGCCGATGCTTGGCATTGCGCATGGTGATCCCTAGGCCTTTGTCCGGCTGCTCGGCCATGGAAACCCATTTAACGTTGCTTCCAGAGGCAGTTTGGAACTAGATAGTGAGTGTTGCAACCAAGGACAGCTTCAGCATTCGGCGGCCCCGTTCTGTGAGCTTGTGTGGCCTACCACTTCGCGGCTGAGCTGTTGTTGCTCCTACATGTTTCCACAATAACAGCACTTACAGCTCTTACAGCAGCTCACGAACAGCAGACATTTGACGAACTGACTTATTGGAAAGTTGGCATCCTATGATGGTGCCACGTTGAACGTCACTGAGCTCTTCACCAAGGCCATTCTACTGCCAATGTTTGTTTATGGAGATTGCATGGCTGTGTGCTTGATTTTATACAACTGTCAGCAATGGGTGTGGCTGAAATAGCCAAATCCACTCATTTGAAGAGGTGTCCACATACTTCTGCATATATAGTGCATCTGAAAAGTTTCACGCCTCTCCTACCTTGAGAAAAGTGAGGCGTGATGGAAGTTGATGGAAAATGGAATTGAAATGTTATGGACTGAATTTAGAGGCAAAATCTACAGGGGGATAGATAGCACTCAGGAGCAGAGCAAGTCTTAGAGCATAGTTAATTACATTTCGTGGCAGAGATGCTTTAGAATAGCTATTACCCTTCATTAAAGGCAGCGTTTGATTGTTAAAGGAAATAAAACCCCTTCTGATTGTCATATTTCACCCTTGGGGGAAGAGCAAGCCTGTATCAAGAGAGTTGTGTTGCAACACAGTAGGGCATTTCTCTCTGTGATCATTCTGAGTAGTTCACTCAACTGAACGCACCTGATTGCATTTTGCAATGAGGTAAATGTGGTCCTAAGTGGCTCAGTTGGTAAAGCATGGTGCGTTCAGTGCCAAGGAAGTGGGTTCTGTTCGTGCGGTGGTCACTAATATTAAAATGTATGCATTCACTACTGTAAATAGCTTTGGATTAAAGTGTCTGCTAAATCGTTTATTTTTTATTTTTATGCAGGCATAAAGATTCACTTGTGGATGTATTTCTACTGCTCACTTATTGCTCCCGTCATGCGTTCGTTATTTTGGGAAAGTGGGAGTTGTACAACTTAATGCCTTCAACTGAAACGTGTCTTCCGCATTTAACCCAACCCCTCTAAATGAGAGAGACATCCATGTCTTCGGCACCCGGGGAACAATGGGTTAACTGCCTTGCTCAGGGGCAGAAAGACAGATTTGTATCTTGTCAGCTCGAGAATTCGATTCAGCAACCTTTCGGTTACTGGCCCAACGCTCTAACCACTAGGCTACCTGCCACCCCAATATGTATGTTATTCTCGCATGTAATACCAAAGATACCCAACAAGCATGTCATTTTTATCTCCATCTTCTAGAGTGCGTGGAAAAAGAGAATATCTGAGCAAAGGTGTTGCAATCTCCCAAATACTTTGATCTTCTTGTCAACAGCCACGGGCTATTTCTAAAGGAGAACATATCTGGGAATATAAAGGTATATAATATTCTCAACTACTGACCAAGGAAACAAACAAAAGTTTCAGTCCTATGCCTGAGGAAATGCCCACGTTTTTTCAGCAGACAAAACATGTCTTATTTACCTCATACGAACATCATAAATAAACCTCATATAATAAATAAATGAACCATTATGAGATGTTGGATACATTTCCTGTCCTATAGCACCTATTGCATCTTTTCTTTAAATATTTTACTGGATAAATAAAAGTCTGACTTGGAGATCCATTTCATAAAGCTGATAAAGCTGAAGTTGACTTTCATGAAGATGACATGAGGCAATTTATATTAATTATGATCCCAATCAATATCAATCCCGATGTGCTGAGTGTGTCATTTACCGAATCGTTATAAAGAAAGAACACAACGTGATTTGAAATGGCTGAAATGGAGGCTGACACATACTGTAGATATATTGATTGATTGATCATAACACAACAGTAACATGCGCTTGCATTGCCTTCATTGTTGTTTTCCTTACAAATAATAACTTTGGACATGTGTGCGTTCCTATGAAAGTAAGTGCCTTATGTTCTGTATTCCGTGTTGTCATTTCTACTGTAGCATATGTATGTATGGAGTATAATGCATTTACAGTTTTATTCATATGTTATTCATATTCACATGGAAAATAATGCATTCTGATTATTGCATAGATTGTAATGTCACCTATGATGTGTGTAAAATACTTTTAAAATAAAATAAAATACAATTTTATTGGTCACATACACATGGTTAGCAGATGTTATTGCAAGTGTAGCGAAATGCTTCTGCTTCTGGTTCCGGCAGTGCAGTAATATCTAACAAGTAATCTAACAATTCCACAACAACTATCTAATACACACAAATCTAAGTAAAGGGATGGAATAATAATATATACATATATGGATGAGCGATGACCGAGCGGCATAGGCAAGATGCAATAGATGGTATAAAATTGTAACGGTGTTCCTCCTCCTCTTCATCCGAAGAGGAGGAGCATGGATTGAACCAGGGCGCAGCGTTTTGAAATGACATAATTTTAATTAAACAAGATGGGAAAAAGACGAAACGAAACCACTTGAAATAATTAACAAAATAACAAAACGAATGTAGACAAACCTGAACATATGAACTTACATAAAACACGAGGAACGCACAACAGGAAAATTGACTACATAAAACGAAGAACGCACGAAACAGTCCCGTATGGTGCAACAAACACTAACACAGGAGACAACCACCCACAACAAACAATGTGAAACAACCTACCTTAATATGACTCTCAATTAGAGGAAACGCCAAACACCTGCCTCTAATTGAGAGCCATACCAGGCAACCCTTAAACAAACATAGAAACAGAAAACATAGACTGCCCACCCAAACTCACGTCCTGACTAATTAACACATACAAAAACTAACAGAAACAGGTCAGGAACGTGACAAAAATACAGTATATACATATGAGATGAGTGATGCAAGATATGTACACCTTTTTAAAGTGGCATTATTAAAGGGACTAGTGATCTATTTATTAAAGTGGCCAATGACATCAAGTCTGTATGTAGGCAGCAACCTCTCTGTGTTAGTGACGGCTGTTTAACAGTCTGATGTCCTTGAGATAGAAGCTATTTTTCAGTCTCTCGGTCCCAGCTTTGATGCACCTGTACTGACCTCGCCTTCTCGATGGTGGCGGGGTGAACAGGTAGTGGCTCAGGTGGTTGTTGTCCTTGATGATCTTTCTGGTCTTCCTGTGACAACGGGTGCTGTAGGTGTCCTAGAGGGCAGGTAGTTTTCCCCCCGGTGATGTGTTGTGCAGACCCTCTGGAGAGCCTTGCGGTTGTGGGCGGTGCAGTTGCCGTACCAGGTGGTGATACAGCCCGACAGGATGCTCTCAATTGTGCATCTCTAAAAGTTTGTGAGGGTTTTAGGTGACAAGCCAAATTTCTTCAGCCTCCTGAGGTTGAAGATGCGCTGTTGCGCCTTCTTCACCACACTGTCTGTGTGGGTGGACCATTTCAGTTTGTCCGTGATGTGTAATATACTCTGAAGCGGTGGGTGGTGTGCACACCTCCGAAGTCTGACCAGAAGGCCGCTCCATCTACCTCCTCTGCGGCGACATTGTTTTGGGTCGGTCTCTGGAATCAGATCAAATGCTCTGGGTGGTGGTGCAAACAAAGGATCCGCTTCGGGGAAAGTCGTATTCCTGGACGTAATGTTGGTAAGTTGACATCGCTATGATATCCAATAGTTCTTCCCGGCTATATGTAAGAAATAATACATGAAAAAACAAAATACTGCATCGTTTCCTAAGGACTAGAAGCGAAGCGATGCCATCTCGCCAAGGTTGTACTGATGACAATGAGCCAATGCTAAGCTATTTGCTAGCTATGTGTGGCGCCATGTTTGTTGACATTATACAATGCATTCTGAGTGTCACGTAAACGTCTGTCAGACCAAAGATGAGGTGTATAATGAGGTAATGAATAATAATGAGGTGAAGGAATGGTTTACTCATCTTTTGAGTACTTCTGGAATTGAATGAAGGGAAGTGAATGATTGTAGACAACACACATCCTTCAACATGCATACTGCAAATTGACCAAACTTATCTTGCCTCCCCTTCTGATCTTTGGTTGATGCGAGAGAAAATAAACATGGTGTAGCGCACAAACTACCCACCGTCAGATTACTTTTGATATTTGAACGTTTTTTACTCAACTATTTGAATCAATGGTGAGCTCACCCGTGATGTGATGAATTGCAAATAATAATTGCTATTAGCTGATTCATATTGTGGTTTCTGTCAGCCAATTGTTAGCTAAATATGACCGCTTGTGTTAAGTCAATCTTTCCTCAGTTAGCGCTAAGACTAATGTAGCCTACATTTTCAAGGTTTGCATGAGTGTAGTATGCAGTCGCTACGGTGCATGTCTGAACATTGCATCCAAAATGAAAACTGGTCAGATTCAGGATATAACTTTCTAAGGACTGTGTTTGTGCAAAGTGTTTCTTTGAGCTCAAGCGGCGCAAAGGGAATGAGTGAGTGAGTGGTAGCGTGACCTATAGCATTTCAGTCGAGATCCACTTAGGCTCAATTGACAGCAGTCGAGAGTACACACCTGGACAGGTGAGGAAAACAAACATACCAAACCTGAGAGTCATTAACGGTACATGGGTTAATTGTCATTACTGTTGATGACGAAATACTTTATGGTCTACCTTTGTGATTCTGACTGATCCAGGATCAGTATCAATGAGACGATGCGTCATTGACACTGACTGCACCATTTACCATCGTCTCCTCTCCCCTCCCCTCCCAGTCCCATCTGTACCTACTACTGACGGTGTGACTAGCATTGCAGCAGTGTAATAACAAAAAAACAACAATCGCGTTCATTAGCACACTCTCCACGTGACCAGGAGCATTCTCACATTCGGTAAAATCGGGGACACACATGCCTGTAGGTAGAGGAGACACAGGAGTGGGTCTGTCAGGTGTGGCTCTCACATCAGCCATTTTGGTTCAAGGGCTGTTCTAATGTCTTGACACTGTGACGGGCCCCTGAGGAACAAGATTGCCTACAGGAGAGGGTGCATTTAGGTGTGGTTCCCACGTCAGCCATTGTGGCTGATGGGCTGCTCTGGTTTCCTGACACCTGCCCCCTGAGTAAAAGGGCTAGGCTAAATCCCATGGTAGTACCTCTAGAGGTGACCTTAGCCTTTGAGACTACATCAGAGCTGAAGAGGGGTGGATTCTGTATTTGATTTATTTGACTTGGTATGAGCAAGGCCCATGGCTGCTCCGGGACACCAACCCATATAATCTCCGCTAAATAAATTCTGTCTTTGAGTAATGACTGGAAAGAGGTGACAACACAGGCAAAAGCTGTCCTTAAAAGTCGCCATTAAACATGCCTCTGTATTGAAATACACCTCTGCAGTGCTAAGATGGAAAGCTTAATTGTGGCCCATGAAATTCTATTCTGATAGAGGGAAAATATGGTATGGTGAGAGCATGCATCAACACACAACAATAAGACTCAAATTAAGTTCCATAAAGTACATTGGCTGAAGAGAGAGCAGAGGCGATTTCCAGTTTCCCCCAGGTAAAGCAATGAATCCATCAACCGGCAAACATCATGTGCAACAAGACAATGAGAATAGTTCAACGTTTAATAACAGGAGATTGGGTTATCCTTTTTAACTTATAGCATGGCCGGGAAGATGCACTTCTCCATGTGGAAAGGAAGCAAAGGAAGATGCTTTGTTCTGGCAACAAACAAACTGAGGCTGGATGAAAACGTAAAGGCTCTGTGAGGTTGGTGGATTGACACTATCCTGGGAGAGAGCCGTGTGTAATCTTGTCCGAATCGATCACGCTGAAACCAAAACAGGCTAAACAAATGACACCGCTCTGGAGCGGCCTCAGCCTGCAGTAACGACCGAGGCCCACAGCTTGCTCAACATTCACCAAGCACCTTGTCATATTAGCACCTCCGCACAGCAGCCACTAACAGGCCAAGGGAAGAAGAAAATCTCTCTCCCTCGCTCCATTCGCAGAGACAGACAAGAGCATTCTCCTAGGGCCATAAATAGTGTATGGGGTGTAAAGATGTATGCGGTGACGGCAGAATACGGGAAACGCTGACGGCTGTTCAAAGCAACAGTAAGTGAATGCGACGCCATCATTGTTAATCCTGTGATTGCAATTATGCATTGTTGGGCTAAGCTGCAGATGTGGGGTGTGTTTGGCACAGCGGGAGAGGCGGGAGAGGGACACAGAGGATGGCCAGTGGTGGTAGTACTGACAGGGCACAGACGGGACAGAGGGGTGTATGAACACACAGAGCCTGGGACATACTGCAGGAACTGGCAAAAAGTTGGCGCAACCACGCACACACACACACACGCACGTACACACACACGCACACAATCACACACACGCGCACGTACACACACACGCACACAACCACACACAACCACAAACACTGTTTGCCACATTCAACAACAAGATTTGGGTGGTTAAATACATTCCACGGCTGCCGTCCATTTGTGGGAAAAAGCCACTGGAATAAAGCGTATATTAAGAGAAATGGTGGAACACTTTGCCGCAATATGAATCACAATGATTTACAGTATCATAGAAATAGTACAATTTTGAAATGTCTGGGTAAAATAAATCAATGGTCTTTAAATGTGTTAAATGGGAAGCTAAAGTAAGGAAATTGCTATAGTCCTAACCGTACATGGTGCCTTCATGACCAGGCTGAGCAGGAATATGCCAGTGTGCTGGCAGAGCTTTGGACAATTAGAACAAAGATACGGTGGGTTCTGTCAAATCAAGTCAGTATCATACTAATGAAATAGTTTCTACAAATCTCTCCTGTATAGCTTAAACGGACACCTTTACAGGGATCATGGACAGGCAGAGCACTAGTGGAGCCCAATTGAAGTTATAAATGATTACTAGGAGACTTAAGGGGAATACTTAACGGGCTGATGATACACTATACATACAAAAGTATATGGGCACCCTTTCAAATTAGTGGATTTGGCTATTTCAGCCACACCCGTTGCTGACAGGTGTGTAAAATTGAGCATGCAGCCATGCAATCTCCATAGACAAACATTAGCAGTCGAATGGCCTTATTGAAGAGCTCAGTGACTTTCAATATGGCACCGTCATAGGATGCCACCTTTCCAACAAGTCAGTTCGTCAAATTTCTGCCCTGCTAGAGTTGCCCCGGTCAGCTGTAATTGCTGCTATTGTAAAGTAGAAACATCTAGGAGCAACAACGCCTCAGCCGCAAAGTGGTAGGCCACAAAAGCTCTCAGAACGGGACCACCGAATGCTGAAGAGTGTAGCACATAAAAATCGTCTGTCCTCAGTTGCAACACTCACTACCGAGTTCCAAACTGCCTCAAGAAGCAACACCACAAAAGCCTAAGATCACCATGCGCAATGCCAAGTGTTGGCTGGAGTGGTGTAAAGCTTGCCACCATTGGACTCTGGAGCAGTGGAAATGTGTTCTCTGGAGTGATGAATCATTCTTCACCATCTGGCAGCCCGACGGACAAATCTGGCTTTGGTGGATGCCAGGAGAACGCTACCTGCTCCAATACATAATGCCAACTGTAAAGTTTGGTGGAGGAGGAATAATAGTCTGGGGCTGTTTTTCATGGTTCGGGCCCCTTAGTTCCAGTGAAGGGAAATCTTGACGCTACAGCATACAATGACATTCTAGATTATTCTGTGCTTCCAACTTTGTGGCAACAGTTTGGGGAATGCCCTTTTCCTGTTTTAGCATGACAATGCCCACGTGAACAAAGCGAGGTCCATACCGAAATAGTTTTTGTCGAGATCTGTGTGGTAGAACTTAACTGGCCTGCACAGAGCCCTGACCTCAACCCCAACGAACAGCTTTGGAATTAATTGAAACGCCGATTGCGAGCCAGGCCTAATCGCCCAATATCAGTGCCCGACCTCACTAACGTTGTTGTGGCTAAATGGAAGCAAGTCCCCGCAGCAATGTTCCAACATCAAGTGGAAAGCCTTCCCAGAAGAGTGGAGGCTGTTGTAGCAGCAAAGGGGGGACCAAGTCCATATTAATGCCCATGGTTTTGTAATGAGACGTTCAACGAGCAGGTGTCTACATACTTTTGGTCGCTTATATGAGCAATAATACCTCGGCAAACAAAGATGACATATTCAAAGATCAGAGCTACTTGCCGGATTGAAAAATGACACTGAGATGCAATTAAATCATCAATGATATTTCCAACAGGAGATAATGGATTTTTGTTTTCTAATTAGTTAAAGCCATCGCAGTTCAACAAAACAATCGAATTGCTTGTTGACACACGCGCCACACTTCTTCATGGCGTAGCTGCTCTCTTGGTGACGCGCACAGCGACTTAGAATGCATGCCTAATACATTCCCCTCCGTGGGAATACAATCACCGTATTGAAGTGTCCCTCATGCGTACCGTACCCCATGCAATAACCATGCGACCCATGTATAGCTCCTTATATCATATTCAGGGCGTCACACCTGACCTGTGGAATGAGAGCAGTCAGATTAGAGCGAGAGGCGATATAATGAACGGCCTTACATGTTCAGCACACATAACCTACCTGTCACTTAACCTACTGAGGCTAGACTTAGAGATGGCAGGGGTCTTGTTTCTCTCTCTCTCTCTCTCTCTCTGCCCCCTTCTACCCCATGTATTATTCTCTCTCTCTCTCTTTCTCTCCCATTCAGTCCCTGTGAAAAAGGGAAGTGGCCTTGTCAACTGAGTGGGAGTACAGTATTCTGATGGGCCAGGATACTATAAACGACAGGTCCACCTACTGGCCTCCTGGGTCGCCACAGTTTCAGAAAGAGAGGGTGCAAGGGAGAGTGGGAGTGAGTGAATGAATGAACGACAGGACACGGGAAAGGAAAACGACAGCCCTCGGAGAAGCCAAGCCTCTCATTTCCTCCATTTCGGTTGATAAGGATAACATTCAAATGAAAATCTGAGAATGGTTCTGTTAGAAACTAGTCTAGATTGCCGTCCTTACCGATACCACCCGCATAATTCATTTTCTTCCAAGTTACAAGGACAATCTCTGTTACCTTTCAATTTGTTTCAATTGTCAGATTAGCTGAAATTCGATGAAAAACCCAAGGAGCCAGTATAATACCTTAAGTTTAATGGTGTGGCTGGAGAAGAGAATTGCACATAATAAGCTCTATAGCTGAGCATTTTCTAATCAGAGACTTCTGGGTTTGGAGAGGGCTTCAGCTCTGCTCGGCGCCGCCCGGCCTGCCAGTCTACCTGCCTGTGAGCCAGAGCCATCCTCTCCACTAAACAAATTAGCGCCCTGAACTAAAACTTGACATGATATAGCTTTCTAGGGCGCTGTATGTCAAGTACAATGTTCCTCTGGTGCTCTGGCAGCTCCCAGGGACCCCAGGGATGAGGTCTAGCTTATTTTAGAACAGAGGAGAGCCTCCCTGCGCCTCACAGAGACACACTTTTATCATCATTGCAGCTAGCTGTGAAAAGCTATTTCATGCCCAGATTGAAAGAGAAGCCTATTGAAGGCCACAGTGACACTCCTCATGCACCTGTGCGCTTTATACAAATTAGTAACAGTATGGTATGGCACCCTAACATGCAGGTTTACCAACATTGTCTGCTTGGCAACTTGTATTAAAGAGTAAATTGGATTATTACACACAGAAATGGCATTTGGACAACAATTACCGTATGCTATCTACAGTCTACAAAACCGGTCCTATCCAATGAGTTGTTTAACCATGAAAATGGCCTTGTAATGATTGCCATTCGTCACGATGGAGACGTGAAGGGGGCAGGGAGATATCTGGTGGAGGCCATGCTGGAATGCTCTCGAGGTTCCTCAGTTGTCATGACAAAGCTGTCACTCCTTATATTGAGGTGCGGAGAGATGAAGCGCTAATTTAATAGCGGGATGAGCGGGAGGCGCACACACACACACATCCAATCAATGTGGGCTCTTTCTGCCATCAATTTGGGTGCAGCAGCACCGTATGCGTCTTAAGTCAACAGCAGATCCCGTGGACGGTGATTTAGGTGATGGCATATAGGCAATCACAGGTCCTCATGCTGGGTCTACATATCAGACACAGGGACAGAAGGCAATACTGATGAAAGGTTTGTCATGCTGATAGTACACAGCATAGTGCTGCGTACATGGACTATTAGAAACGTAGCTAAAACTAGGGCTGCAAAGGGAGGGTATATTACTGGAAACTTTACAATTTTTTTATCTTTCAAGGATTTCATGTAATCTATCACAAGACATGGTGGCCCTTTTGGTTACTTCAGATTATCACATGTGTCTGTAATAATCTCTGGCCCTCTGTGTGGCCTTATCACATGTAAAAAATATATGAAATAATTGAATAAGATGAAAATAGAATGACAAAGCTGTGAAACGTTATCCTACATATAAACCATCAACTTAGTGAATTGGTGTTTGATATGAGGGTTTCGGCATGAAATATCCTTTATGTATATTTATATTTACAAACGTGTATTTATTTACGCTACTATGTCAATGTGTATTTGCTGTCGATGTTTTGGAATAACACTGGCGGCATATGTGAAAGTCAATAGTTGGAAGAGTTGCAGAGTTAATTGAAGATAGTGTCATTGTTGATTTAGATGCTTTCTTCATTAATTAGGCTATTTTCTCTTCAACCATGTGGTTTATCTACTAGAAACTCATGGACAATGTGGACACATACATAAATGATTCAAATATACTAATATGTATAAATTACCAACATATTGCCATAGATTCTGTTAATTAACAAAATTACTGAATATTCCTGTAATTTTGGTAAATTACCAGAAAATTACCAGCAACTCTAGCTACAACTCAAATCAGGGTTTCTATGTGACTGCCTATGGTATGATGCATAGGGTATGGGATAGGGCGGGGAGCATGAAACCATTTCTGACCAACGTAATAAGCTGCATAGTAAAACATGTTGAAAAATTGGTATTAGCTTATTCCAGTGTGGATGAATTACTTTCACATATGCTATATGATGAGATGGGAATGGTACGGTATAGCCTAGCCTAGCTGCAGCATCCATTATCCTTCAATTTCGGTCTCATGCAAAAGCATTCATTTTATGTCTCTATATTAACATACTGAGAGGCAATACCTTTTGCTATGTTCTACACATTAGCTCCATTAAAACCTGTGTGCAACCGCGTATGGCACTACAAGTGGGCATGGTGTGTGTCGCTGCATGTGAACTGAGGTATATCCTCAAAACTGAAACTGTCACGCACACACACAGCCAAGGTTTCACACCTTATTTGAATGAAATACAACAACAACAAAAAACGGACGTTTTAAGTGAAATATTAGCTTTCGTCTGAGGCAGAAAAAGACAGGCTATTTTGACGTATGCACTAACAAGACTTTTCAGCATAGGCTCGACTACTGCTAGAGTACTGTAGCTGTATTGTTCTACTGTGCTTCAACAACAGATTCAACCTTCTCTCAAACAGCCTAATGCATACTCTTGGAGTAGGTTTACCCCATTAATGTACTTGACAATGCAAACTTGTGCTGAAAAAGGCTTGTTAGGGCAACTGCAGGTCAAATTAGCTTTTGCATTTGCTGTCTTTGTCTAAGCTTATATTTCACTTAAAACCTTTTTTTTTTTTTTGTAATTTCCAGGGTTTTTTTTCCCCCAGAAGGTCTGAAAAAAGTCCTGCCACCAAACATTATTACTGTGCATTATAATGATTGGAAATTGCATAAAACGACAGGCTGTCAATAGCATCCTAAGGTGGTTGGTTTTCAAAATGGTACAGCTCTTTAATTAACAGTCTAAGCTACAGACACTAGACCAACTGTAAAAAGGACAATTACATAACTAGTTGATGTAACGATTTAAATGTGCACATTTGCATAAAAAGGTCCCCCGTGATGGGTTTTCTGAATATCGCGTTGGGCCGAACACCATTTACCTGTTTGTTTGTTTATTTGAATCCCCAGTAGCTTTTGCAGAAGCAGCAGCTACTCCTCCTGGGGTCCAGAAAAATAAGACAAAACATGACAAGCAACAAAACACTGACAGACAAGGACAGTCACACAAATTAAAAATACAATGATATACAGACAATAAACAAGAAAATAATACAAACAATACAACAACAAAGTTTTTGTGTATGTCCCCTCACAGTCCTCACCATTCCATGTGGTTTAATACCTTTTTTAAAGGTCATTTGTCATTAGCAGGCAAAGTGTGCCTGTGACAGCCAATACAGCATGGCTTGAAACACTGCTCGTCCAATCAGCTTCCAGGATCCAAACAACCAGCGAATAAACCAGCCGTGGCCATGATGCACAGTCAAGTTAGATCAGACAGCATGACTGGGAGAGGTAGGTGAGGTGTAAGATTAGAGATAGATGTGTGACAGAAGAGGTGGGGCAACGAGCCCAAGGGCCAGTATTTATATACCCTCCAAAGAAAAGTCGGTGGACCAAGATTCAATGGCCAGATTAGTAAGGAAGAGGTGGTGTTCGCTCGGTTGCGCCTATGACATTGCACAGTACATGGAACTCATCATTACATCTGGTGGGCAAGCATGTGAATGGTTTGTCTATAGAGTGTATGGTTGATGAAACAGTGAAGCATGTGTTGATGTATTGTTGTAAGTACCGGTATGTGGAAGAGAGTGAAAGGTTGATGTGTAGGTTTATTGAGATTGGACAGGGATATTGGTTATGGGGGAGGGTTTATTAACGTCTAATAAACCCTCCCCCATAACCAATAGTAGCCAATAGTAGTACAGGATTAGGTAGGAGAATGTTTGTTTCTTTATTCATTGAGTCTGTAAGCGATGATTGATTACACAGTCCAGTACAGTAGGTGGTGAGGTTTGTTTATGGCACAATAATACCATAGAAATACTGTATGTCTTGTTATCTGTTTTAACAAACTTCTATTCATTTTTGTATTGTACATTGTTTTTTTTGTGGGGTGGTTTTCATATAAGCCCCTGGGCTTCCAACCACACTTGCACACTTAAAAATATATATTGTAATGACCCGGCTGGGTCATTAAAGAGAAAAGAGACGGACTCCAGGTGTACAGGTTAGAACACAGGTTTATTCCTAAACTGGGCTATTGTTCAGGCCACAGCCCACGCCGCTAATGCCGAACGTACACAACTATACATGTCGAGTTAAGGTCACTCTAATAGGAACAGATCAAGGCCCGAACAGAAGAGAGAGAGATGAGACACTCATCCCTCTTTATGCATTTCCAAATCCCGCGGGATTACCCATCATACCCCCCCAACCTTTCCATCTGTCCTGACATATTTAACCCCTGCTAGTAGCCATGAGAACCATAACACACCCACAAACACAGAACACAATACCGGGTCGTTACAATATATATATACATTTTATTTGTGTTGTTGTCTATCACTTGTTTTCTTTGGTGCAAATAAATAAATAAAATAATTAAGACCGGGAGATGTTTTGCACAGGCGAGTGAATACCATACCGTAACGTTAGGTCGAGAGCCCTGTTTAACAAGCTGTTGGACTGGTTCAAACCGCTATTTGGGGAGCGAAATGGAGGCAAGTGGTGAGGTTGCGGCGATGGAGGACATGCAGGGAAGGTTGGAGAAGCAACAGCTGGACGGAATCATGGTAGAAGCAGACGTGGTTGGTTGGTTCTGACGGCGCGTTGAGCAAGCTCCGCGAGGGCGAGTGGGAGACCGTGGCAACGAAAAAGAGAGGAGAAATAACAAAAGCGGTAAAGGATCATCGGTTTCTTGTTGCAGTGTGATTTGCTAATATACCTGGGAGATCGATTTTTGAGGGCAAAATTGCAAAAAGTATGGCCATGTCTCAAGTGTGTGTCAAAGGTAATTAACATGTAGTTCAAGAATCTAAGGATGTACCAATTGCGGTGGAAATCACGTTGCCAAATTCCCGGAGTGCCCTGCTATAGTAAAGGAGGATCCAAGCTGTATAACAGGTATCCTACAAAGAGGCGAGGGAAAAAGTTACGGTGCAATTAAGGAGAACGTGGAGCTGAGGAGCTATGGCAGTGGATGACTTGCTGCTGGTTCAGAATGTGGCTCAACGGTTGAGGGATACTGATATATTGATTGTAAAGGAGGTGGATTTTGTGGCGTTTATTGCACAGGTGATTCATTGTACTGCCCCCCCCCCCCAAAAAAAAACAAGAAGTCTAAGAAACGTGACAGGATTGTAGGTGCGGCGGAAAAGTTTTTGGGTCTGCAGGAATTAAGAAGTTATCATTGTCACATACAACGGACAGGTGCGGTGAAATATGTTGTTTCAACAGCCGAAGCATTGCAGGAAATACTAAATGACGATGTGCCCCCCTCCCAGGCCCCTGAGCCTGTGTAGAGATTTGATTTGGATTGGACTGTGACCGGAGGAGTGGGATGTTTTTTTGTATTTACATTCCGCAATGGACATTTTCTACACTTTACTACCCATACAATAGGTGGCGGAATGTACATTACATGTGTGTGAAAGCCATTATACCAGAGAAGAAGAAGTAACGTTCATGCCTGGAGTGGTAGACACACTTTGTTTAATCCGAATGATTGACGGAAAGAAGGAAGAAAGCCTATCGGTTTTGCTGTCGTTCGATGAAGTTTTTCTACTAACTCATGTACAGTGAAATGTGGGTATGTGATATATGCGTTGAGACCGTATGGACAGAAGTCGCTTCAGTGTTATAATTGTAAAACGTTTGGCTACATGGCAAGTGTTTACAGAAGAAACAAATATGTTGTTGTTGAAGAGTCTGAGGAAGAACGGTTCTGTAATTGTAATGGGAATCAACCTCCCGAGTTCCCAGAGTGCACCTGTTAGAGGATAAAAAAAATAGGTTGCAGTAGCTAGGAGGAGAGCTATCCATCAGGTCTCCTATGTGGAGGCAGTGCAAATAGCAGAAGGAGCAAGTGGAGATAAGATGAGAGTGATGCACAACAGCCTGTAGTGAATGTCTTTCATCAGAGGGATCCTGAGATATAACAGTGAAGAAGGTATACTTTGTTGTGTTTATTGTGCAAGTGATAAATTGCACTGGACAAACTAATAAAAAAAATCTAAGGAACTAGAAATCATTGTCAAGGAGGCAAAAAGGTTTTGGGATCTTCTTGGGCTTCACGGCCAAAATGGTTCAGGGAATACTGAATGACGAGTTCCCCCCTCTCCTGAGCCTGTGTAGGAAATTGAGAAGACATTCGAATCTGACTGAATGAGTAAAGATGAGGTTTTTGTTCACCCTTCCCCCTTAATTTCTGCACAGGTGGCGGCATGCACCTCTAAAAAAAGAAGAAAGAAAAAAGCAGAAGAAGAAGAAAGGCCGTGTTTAATGAGGACCACAACACTCTCATGGCCATCAACGAGCAGCACACGCTGCGCTGGTGGAAGAATCACCACAGAACGGGCATTCCCACTGACTGGTCTCAGTTCCAGGTGCAACACACACACAGCGGGCTAATGGAAGTTAATGGGGCCAAATGGACTGTACTGTAATATGGGATGATGTAGACTTCAGCCCCTTTGCAATTGTCAGAGTTAGTCTAATGTAGTGAACAGTGTTACAAGCTAATGTAGCACATTGTGTAACAGTAGTGCTTGGCGCAACAATGTGACCATTATGAGAGACTGCTGGAGGGTAATATACTGGGCCAGCCTGCCTTGTTGTTCAAAGGAGTCTAATGAAACCTCTTTTAGGAGTGGGCACCGGAAAAGAGGGAAGGGAAGAAAGAGCAAAGCACAGCAAAGCACAATAGAGATGATCATGTCTCCATCTGTCTTCGTGACCTCATGCAACAGCACAACTATCATTCAGGAGTTACCATCTCAGTACGACGAATCATCAATTCCTAAGTACTGATTGGTTTGTTCATTTTTTGTAAATAGTGTTATTGTATTGTTGATTTACAGTTACAGTACCAGTCAAAAGTTTGGACACACCTACTCAAGGGTTTTTCTTTATTTTTGCTATTTTCTACATTGTAGAATAATAGTGAATACATCAAAACGATGAAACAAAACATAGGGAATCATGTAGTAACCAAAAAAAGTGTTAAACAAATCAAAATATATTTTATATTTGAGATTCTTAAAACTAGCCACCCTTGCCTTGATGTTAACAACCCTCCAGACGAGCTTCAATGCAATTCAACTCTCCTTCCGTGGCCTCCAATTGCTCTTAAATACAAGTAAAACTAAATGCATGCTCTTCAACCGATCGCTGCCCGCACCTGCCCGCCTGTCCAACATCACTATTCTGGACGGTTCTGACTTAGAATATGTGGACAACTACTAATACCTAGGTGTCTGGTTAGACTGTAAACTCTCCTTCCAGACTCACATCAAACATCTCCAATCCAAAGTTAAATCTAGAATTGGCTTCCTATTTCGCAACAAAGCATCCTTCACTCATGCTGCCAAACATACCCTTGTAAAACTGACCATCCTACCGATCCTCGACTTCGGCGATGTCATTTACAAAATAATCTCCAATACCCTACTCAATAAATTGGATGCAGTCTATCCCAGTGCCATCCGTTGTCACCAAAGCCCCATATACTACCCACCACTGTGACCTGTACGCTCTCGTTGGCTGGCCCTCGCTTCATACTCGTCACCAAACCTACTGGCTCCAGGTCATCTACAAGACCCTGCTAGGTAAAGTCCCCCCTTATCTCAGCTCGCTGGTCACCATAGCAGCACCCACCTGTAGCACGCGCTCCAGCAAGTATATCTCTCTGGTCACCCCCAAAACCAATTCTTTTTTTGGTCGCCTCTCCTTCCAGTTATCTGCTGCCAATAACTGGAACTAACTACAAAAATCTCTGAAACTGGAAACACTTATCTCCCTCACTAGCTGCACCAGCTGTCAGAGCAGCTCACAGATTACTGCACCTGTACATAGCCCATCTATAATTTAGCCCAAACAACTACCTCTCCCCCCAACTACCTACTGTATTTATTTATTTATTTTGCTCCTTTGCACCCCATTATTTCTATCTCTACTTTGCACATTCTTCCACTGCAAATCTACCATTCCAGTGTTTTACTTGCTATATTGTATTTACTTTGCCACCATGGCCTTTTTTTTGCCTTTACCTCCCTTATCTCACCTCATTTGCTCACATTGTATATAGACTTATATTTCTACTGTATTATTGACTGTATGTTTGTTTTACTCCATGTGTAACTCTGTGTTGTTGTATGTGTCGAACTGCTTTGCTTTATCTTGGCCAGGTCGCAATTGTAAATGAGAACTTGTTCTCAACTTGCCTACCTGGTTAAATAAAGGTGAAATAAATAAATAAAATAAAATGACAGCTTTGTATTCTCTCAACCAGCTCAGGAGGTAGTCACCTGGAATGCATTTCAATTAACAGGTGTGCCTTGTTAATTTGTGTAATTTATTTCCTTCTTAATGCGTTTGAGCTATCAGTTGTGTTGTAACAAGGTAGGAGTGGTATACAGAAGATAGCCCTATTTGGTAAAAGACCAAGTCCATATTATGGCAAGAACAGCTAAAATCAGCAAAGAGAAATGACAGTCCATGATTACTTTAAGACATGAAGGTCAGTCAATTCGGAAAATTTCAAGAACTTTGAACGTTTCTTCAGGTGCAGTCGCAAAAACCATCAAGAGCAATGATGAGGAGGTCAGAGAACTGGCAATGTGGTGCCAGGACAACAACCTCTCCCTCAATGTGAGCAAGACAAAGGAGCTGATCATGGTCTACAGGAAAAGGAGCTGATCGTAGACTACAGGAAAAGGTGGGCCGAACAGGCCCCCATTAACATCAATGGGGATGTAGTGGAGCGAGTCGAGAATTTCAAGTTCCTTAGTGTCCACATCACCAACGATCTATCATGGTCCAAACACACCAAGAGAGTCGTGAAGAGGGCACGACAAAACCTTTTACCCCTCAGGAGACTGAAAAGATTTGTCATGGGTCCCCAGATCCTCAAAAAGTTCTACAGCTGCACCATCGAGAGCATCCTGACCGGTAGCATCACCGCCTGGTATGGCAACTGCTCGGAATCTGACCGTAAGGCGCTACAGAGGGTAGTGCGTACAGCCCAGTACATCACTGGGGCCAAGTTTCCTGCAATCCAGGACCTATAAAATAGGCGGTGTCAGAGGAAAACACAGAAAACTGTCAGAGACTCCAGTCACCCAAGTCATAGACTGTTTTCTCTGCTACCACACAGCAAGCGCCACGTCTAGGACCAAAAGGCTCTTAAAACCTGTTGGGGATGGGGGCGCTGTTTAGACTATTTATGCTAATTTGGCTAATTTTTGAAACGGCTTCCCACAAAATCCTTGATCGTACAATATGCATATTATTATTATTATTGGATAGAAAACAGTCTATAGTTTCTATAGGAGTTGAAATTTTGTCTCTAAGTGGAACAGAGCCCATTCTACAGCAATTTCCCTGACATGGAGTCAGATTTGAGAAATGTTGGCCACTCTTCTGAAGTCAGTTAAAAGGGCACTGTCATTGCTATGACTATACGGACACTTCTTACGTCTTCCCCTGGATGCCTTTACGTGATGACGATTCCAATGGGGTCGATTGCGCGTTCACAGGCACTACAAATGAAAAAACCCTGTAGCTAGCAAGTCTTTTCTTGCTGCGTAACGCGCGTGGAGGACACCGACCCTCTCCTGTTCCAAGCGTTAGTTTAGCCTGTTATATTTCTCCGGTCATCTTTTCACTCGTTATAGGAGTTAAAAACATCATAAGGTAGTTAATTTAAAGCGTTTTATAGCAATTTATATCCGTTTAGTGCGATTTTGGGACATTTATTTCTTTAACGCTGTGAATAGGTGGGCACGCTTTCAGTTCATCCCGAACGCAGTTGGCATTTTCACATGGCAAGAGGACAGCTTTCCACCAAAAGACGATTCCTCCCAAGAAAGGATCCTTTGCCCAAGATACTGATGGAAGAACAGCTCAAGGTAGGACATTTTTATTATGATAAATCGTGTTTCTGTCGAAACATTTTAGTGGCTTAGGACGCCATGTTTTTTGACGTAGCTTCGCTTGGCGCAAACTGTATTGAAAAGTAAGGATAAATTAAAAAATGTAATAACGCAATTGTATTAAGAATTAAATTGTCTATCAATCCCTGTCCACCCTATATTTTTTAGTCACGTTTATGAGTATTTATGTATAAGAGTAGATCACTGTCTAAGTGGCGCAAGGACTTTTTCTTTACCAGCTTGTCTACATTTCACATTGTCTAACCATGATTTTGGTGGCTAAATATAAACATTTTCGATCAAACTGTATATGCATGTTGTAATGTGATGTTACAGGAGTGTCATCGGAAGAATTCTGAGAAGGTTAGTGAAAAAATTTATATCTTTTGGCGATGTTGACTTTTATCGCTCACTTTGGCTAGAATCAATGCTGGGCTGCTAATTGCTATGTGCTAAGCTAATATAACGATTTATTGTGTTTTCGCTGTAAGACACTTAGAAAATCTGAAATATTGTCTGTATTCACAGGATCTGTGTCTTTCGATTCGTGTATGCTGTGTATTTTTACGAAATGTTTGATGATTAGTAAGTAGGTAAACACGTTGCTCTAAGTAGTTTTTCTATTCCATTTGTGACGGTGGGTGCAATTGTAACCTATGCCATCTACCTGAAATATGCACTTTTTTCTAACAAAACCTATCCCATACCATAAATATGTTATCAGACTGTCATCTAATGAGTTTTTTTGTTGGTTAGGGGCTATAAATATCTTAGTTTAGCCGAATTGGTGATGGCTACTGGTGTTGGTGGACAAATAAAAGATGGTGGATTATGCTAATGTGTTTTTAGGTAATAGATGTACATCTTTACATATTGTGTCTTCCCTGTAAAACATTTTAAAAATCGGAAATGTTGACTGGATTCACAAGATCTGTGTCTTTCATTAGCTGTATTGGACTTTAATGTGTGAAAGTTAAATATTTAAAAAAAAAATTTTGGGGGAATTTCGCGGCACTGGTTTTTCAGTGGGGGGGGGGGGGGGGGGTGCCGCTAGCGCCACGCTGATCCTAGACAGGTTAACAGCTTCTACCCCCAAGCCATAAGACTGCTGAACATTTAAACGAATGGCCACTGGACTATTACATTGACCCCTCCCTCCATTTGTTTTGTACACTGCTGCTACTCGCTGTTTATTATCTATGCATAGTCACTTCACCCCTACCTACATGTACAAATGACCTCTAACTTGTACCCCTGCACACTGACCCGGTACCGGTACACCATGTATATGGCCTCATTATTGTTATGTTATTGTGTTACTTTGTATTATTTTTTACTTTAGTTTATTTGGTAAATATTCTCTAAACGCTTCTTGAACTGCACTGTTTCTTAAGGGCTTGTAAGTAAGCATTTCACGGTAAAGTATACACTTGTTGTATTCGGCGCATGTGACAAATAAAGTTTGATTTGAAATCTGTCCTTTGGTCTGATGAGTCTAAATTTGAGATTTTTGGTTCCAACCGCCGTGTCTTTGTGAGATGCAGAGTAAGTGAATGGATGATCTCTGCATGTGTGGTTCCCATCGTGAAACATGGAGGAGGAGGTATGATGGTGTGGGGGTGCTTTGTTGGTGAAACTGTCTGTGATTTATTAAGAATTCAAGGCACACTTAACCAGCATGGCTTCCACAGCATTCTGCAGCGATACGCCATCCCATCTGGTTTGCGCTTAGTGGAACTATCATTTGTTTTTCAACAGGACAATGACCCAACACAACTCCAGGCTGTGTAAAGGCTATTTGACCAAGATGGAGAGTGATGGAGTGCTGCATCTGATAACCTGGCATCCACAATCATCCGACCTCAACCCATTTGAGATGGTTTGGGATGAGTTGGACCGCATAGTGAAGGAAAAGCAGCCAACAAGTGCTCAGCATATGTGGGAACTCCTTGAAGACTGTTGGAAAAGCATTCCAGGTGAAGCTGGTTGAGAGCATGCCAAGAGTGTGCAAAGCTGTCATCAAGGCAAAGGGTGGCTACTTTGAACAATCTCAAATATAAAATATATTTTGATTTATTTAACACTTTTTGGGTTACTACATGATTCCATATATGTTATTTCATAGTTTTGATGTCTTCACTATTATTCTACAATGTAGAAAATATTAAAATTAAAGAAAAACCCTTGAATGAGTAGGTGTGTCCAGACTTTTGACTGGTACTGTATGTCCCCTCTATCTCTCTGTGTGGATGGATACATTCACATACACAGCAATCAGCTTGATGGGGTTGAACTGGGAGCACAGTCCTGTAGCAGTTGGACAGAGGAGACAACCTGAGCCCTATACTACGAATCAAGTTTGAGGAGTTAGTGAGGTTACTTTGGTAAACTCTGAGTTCAAGTCGGTATAACTGGTACCATGAACATGGCTCACCTTTTAGCCATGTAGTACTCATTTTTTTGTACGATTTATTTGATATTTTATTAACATAGACATCCAAATGAAAAAAAAATCCTACAAACATCACACCTGCCCAGACCCACTAGCGCCCGCATTACTCTCCGCCATTTTGTTTTTCTCCGTCGCCCACGCACTTTCAACTTTTAGATAATAAAGCATTTGACCTTTCCGTTGAGTTATCGTCTGAGGATTGGTTGATTTCCAGTTTTTAAGTATATATATTTTTTAGGATGACTTACAAGACAAGTATCATCCAACCCATCGGGTATCTCACTGCAACCTCATAAGCCATGACAGATGGATTAAAAGTACATTTACATTGTAATACTTCTGACAGCCAACTTTCTAACTCCTTAACTTCTGGACTTTATAACATTCCCAGAAGGCCTGGATTACTGAGTCATTGTTAGTTTTACACTTCAGACATGACTCTGCCGTTGTGTTGTAGAATCTGTGAATTGTGTCTCTTGGATAATAAATTCTATACATTCATTTAATACTGGATTAAACCCACCTTTTTTGCAAGATACATTTCTACAGCAACGACTTCTTCAGAACTAGGGGCACACTCCATTTATCCTGAAAGAAGTGTCTGAGCCACAAGTTGAGGACCAATGAAATCAGATACCCTCCCTCTCTCAACGAATGTGTCATCATCCACTTCATTTGTGGAAGACAACTGATAAAATGTTTAATTTTAAACAAATGTTTTTTTGTGTAATTTAAAAATATATATTAAAATACCTATCACATTACACATTTAGTAAGGACAGCATTTTCTTTCCAAACTGTATGTTTGTCGCACGATTGTATTTGGAAATGTGCGAAAGGCAAACTGACAGTGACAACCAATCATGGACATATAATCCATAGATGGAAGTTTCCATTCAAGACAAGACTGGCAGCCATTGTTAGTGTTCCTGTGAGTTTAACAGTCATATTTCCAGTGTAAGAGGTTCCAAAACCCTTCTATGGATTATATGGCTATAGCCACAATGCAATAATCTGTTCCACAGATAGGAGTGGGAAAAAGGTGCTTGTGCATTGATAAGCATACCAAAGACGGCATTAACGATAAGTAATCAGATAAGACAGCACTTCTAAAAGCCCAGCCTGCTGAATTTGCAAGACAATTTTGATTTCATTTTGATTTCACCACAAATTATAATGTGGCACTGACTCACCCATGAACGGAGGTTTCAGCCTGCTAGAGTTAGCGGCAGGCGGGCTGGTGAGCAATATCCACCGTCGTAGTACGGATGAAGCCTGACCTGGGATTTGAAGCTAACTAAAGCGGGCTAGCTTTATAAAAGCCTAAGTAGATCTAACTTGCTTCGTAGTATACCCCTCTGTTGACAGACACAGCAAGACACACAATGACACACACAGTAACCACGTGTACTGGTCTCCCTTACTGATAAGACCATGTCGAGTTTCTCTCCTTCCCATCCATCTATCTCCCTCCTCAGTGTTCCTCTGAAGAGGCCTGCCTCAGGATGGATGAGGCCGAGTCAATACCACCACCTTGTCTCACTAAAGAACGACGGAGGCAAGACTGAGTAGTGTAAGTACAGTATCATGGTTTAGGAGAGAGAGGCGACATGAATAAGTAGCGCCAAGGGGCGGGTGGGTCGCGAGACGAATCCTAGACATAAAGTAATACATGATCACATACAAATGTTTAACAGAGTTCGAAACGAGCCAGAAGCTCACTCCACACCTAGCTTAAAATGTCAGGGACGGTACCTTTTGGGTGACTCAAACCAATGGTACGTTGTCAAAGAGGACGGTCACGTGTGTTTGCGAGCAGAGGATCACTGGTTTGAGCCCAGTGTGGGCCAGGGACAGTGGAGGAAGATATACTGTTTTTGCATTCGCACTACACACCTGATTCAAATCCTCAACACTTGATGATACGTTGATCATTTGAATCGGCTGTGCGGTCGTAGGGTAAATACAAAAATGTGCAGCCATTTGGGTCCTCAGGGACAGGATTAAGAAATGTTGTTCTATCTAGACTAATCATATTCCTCACCTCTCCCTGACTACCGTGCGTAGACATGATCCAACTCTGTAACCACATTGACTATACTTTGAAGAATGTATGTTACGTGTACCTGTTCGCTTTCTTCGCCGACCACAAGCATGTAGCTTAGATATGAGACCATTGATTGTTTTTTTATTAAGTTTCAGTGTTGCTACAGTTTGGAAAAAAAAGTCGCTTTGACACTATTTATGTTTTTTGGGTGATTCTCTAGAGGACGCTATTCCTCGTAATGCAATTAGTTTAATCAGGTGTGTAAATTGGGGCTGGGGAATAAGTGTGACACCAATCAGTCCCCGAGAATCAGGTTGGTAAGGTTGGACTTGAGTGAAATATCATGTTTTTTTATGTTTTGTTATTGTAATACCGACGCTCTTCATTTCTAGGCGACATGGCGCCCTTAGGGCTCTGGTCAAATGTAGTGCACTTAATAGTTTGTCACCTCGCGGCAAAACATTTTAGTGGCCCCTCTTGACAGTGGAGAGAAAGGTTTTAGTTTTAAAAGTTCATTTCCTGCACTTCTACTAATTTTGCCATGGGGTGAAGAGATAATCTAAGTTTTATGACAAAATATATGCAATTCTACTAATTTTGTAATGACTTAAGCCATGTTAATATGATCTGACGAATGTTTTCTACAGCTGTCCAGTTCCTTTTTCACACATCGCAGGAGTGATTTGTGACAGGCTCCTTATTTCTTAAGGCACTAAAGGCCCAGCTCAAAGCTAAATTCTTCATATATCTAAATAGGATTTCAATAACTTATCACTCCCCTATCGTAGACACATAGGCTGGGAGAACTGGTTAGAACCTGGAGTAAGCAGCTCTTTGTGCAGATGAAGTATATAATGACTGTGTGGTTCTATATTTTTTTTGTTTCTCTCTGGTTAATCCTAAGTGTGATCTCCCCTGTAACTGCTTGAATAACTGGATAATGAGCTCTGCTGGATACTTGGAACACGTTTTTCTCAACAGTAACAACATCAATCGGGTTCCCCTGGAGGTCAGGGCCCTGCGTGCCCGGTTGGTATTCGGTTATGATTACTACAAGTTTAGATAGCTGGCTAGACTAACTAGCAATCTAACAATTGTTAGCTGACATTGAGTGGCTGTCTGGGCTAATTGAGTGGCTGTCAGTGACAGACATAAGAGAAAAAATAATGATGCACACATTTCGAAATTGCACCTGGTGTATTCTACTATTCTTACTCTCAATAGTAATTTGAGACCCCACCGAGTATTTTTTTTTTTTTTATAATAATGTTTTGGTTGGGAGTCTAAGACGCGGAACCGGTACTGATTGCACAATTGCCGGAAAGTTAGTATAAATCAGGATAAGATGCTTAAAACATCAGTCAACAGCAATCTTAGTGCAGAACAAAATTGCCCAGACATTTATATGTATTGTACATTTATATGTATTGCCCAGACATTTATTTATATGTGTCCAAATAATATTGGAGAAATGGCCGAAGAGTAGCTAATACAGACAATCAAGGAAAGAATAGACTTAGCTATAACGTTCTACTTCTGTTTGATGAAACTGTCGTGGCATTGATTTGATGAGCTAATTGTGGAGAGGTTGGTTTGATGCAACAAAATGAACGTTTGTAGCCAATCTGAGCTCATACCTGTTAGTTCATCTGCCTTGAATTTAATTGTGAACATGGCTGAGATAATTGAACAAAATAAGTATGTTGAGGGTCAAAGTTGTCAAGGTACAATGAGTTAGCTAGAAAGCTAGCATACTTGCGCCATAGCTGGGCTGCTCAGGCGAGGCGTGAATCCGGAAGCCTGGCTAGCAACGGATATTACAATGTCAGCTAACGAATACAGATACAATTGCAATAATGTACGTTGGTTTGAATAAAATGTTGAATATGGCTTAGATATGGCTGGGAACAAAAATGTATTGAGTGTCAATGTAGCTAGGAGACGAGAGAGGGGCTAGAATTCAGTTTTGCGTCACAGCTCAGTACATAGAACATATAAACTCAGTAAAAAAAGAAACATTCCTTTTTCAGGACCCTGTCTTTCAAAGATAATTTGTAAAAATCCAAATAACTTCACAGATCTTCATTGTTAAGGGTTTAAACACTGTTTCCCATGCTTGTTCAATGAACCATAAACAATTAATGAACACGCACCTGTGGAGGGGTCGTTAAGACACAAACAGTTTACAGACGGCAGGCAATTAAGGACATAGTTATGAAAACTTAGGACACTAAAGAGGCCTTTCTACTGACTCTGAAAAACACCAAAGGAAAAATGCCCAGGGTCCCTGCTCATCTGTGTGAACGTGCCTTAGGCATGCTGCAAGGAGGCATGAGGACTACAGATATGGACAGGGCAATACATTTAAATGTCTGTACTGTGAGACGCCTAAGACAGCGCTAAAGGGAGACAAGACGGACAGCTGATCGTTCTCGCCGTGGCAGACCACGTGTAACAACACCTGCACAGGATCAGTACATCTGAACATCACACCTGCGGGACAGGTACAGGATGGCAACAACAACTGCCCGAGTTACACCAGGAACGCACAATCCCTTCATTGTAAGGCAGGTCCTCACCAGACATCACCGGCAACAAAGTTGCCTATTGGCACAAACCCACCGTCGCTGGACCAGACAGGACTGGCAAAAAGTTCACTTCACTGACGAGTCACGGTTTATTCTCACCAGGGGTGATGGTCGGAATCGCGTTTATCGTCGAAGGAATGAGCGTTACACTGAGGCCTGTACTCTGGAGTGGGATTGATTTGGAGGTGAAGGGTCCGTCATGGTCTGGGGCGGTGTGTCACAGCATCATCGTACTGAGCTTGTTGTCATTGCAGGCAATCTCAACGCTGTGCGTTACAGGGAAGACATCCTCCTCCCTCATGTGGTACCCTTCCTGCAGGCTCATCTGACATGACCCTCCAGCATGACAATGTCACCAGCCATACTGCTCGTTCTGTGTGTGATTTCCTTCAAGACAGGAATATCAGTGTTCTGCCATGGCCAGCGAAGAGCCTGGATCTCAATCCCATTGAGCACGTCTGGGACTTGTTGGATCGGAGGGTGAGGGCTAGGGCCATTCCCGCCAGAAATGTCTGGGAACTTGCAGGTGCCTTGGTGGAAGAGTGGGGTAACATCTCACAGCAAGAACTGGCAAATCTGGTGCAGTCCATGAGGAGGAGATGCACTGCAGTACTTAATGCAGCTGGTGGCCACACCAGATACTGACTGTTACTTTTGATATTGAACCCCCCTTACATTATTCAATTTCTGTTAGTCACATGTCTGTGGAACTTGTTCAGTTTGTCTCAGTTGTTGAATCTTATTATGTTCGTACAAATATTTACACATGGTAAGTTTGCTGAAAATAAACACAGTTAATAGTGAGAGGACGTTTATTTTTCCAATGAGGACATGCTGCATTTCTCATTTGAATGAGACTGTAATATTTTTCTGTTTCTCCTTCAACAAAAATGAAATATTGGCTTGTTAGCTAACTAAATTAACTAAATTACATGGGGGTTAAGTTGACCTAACTTACCCTAGATTTATTTAATTACATCAACAAAACCATTCTCGGATATTCAAACGGAAGGCTCTTCCAATCTATCAACGATGGACAATTTAGGGGATTTTCATAAATGCCTTCTTGGAGAATCCCTACGGAAGAATGCTACATTTATATACATCCTTGCAGCAAGAACACTAGCGAGCGGATCGCGACGCCATCTGCTGGCCATTTAGAGAATTGAGTTCTCAACTGGTGTGCCAAATAATCTATAATAAATAATCCCCCAACCTTGACACACTGGCCTTTATTCTACTAACAATCTCAGTGGCAGAGCTCAGACAACGAGGCTCCATCTTACTCTTTCTCTGCCACACGCTTGCACACGCATGCACTCTTGACACAGACACGCAAACACCCAAATAGAGATATGGAACTGTTTGAAGGTGTGGAGCCCTGACCCTTCTATGTGTCTCTCTGTCCGTCCGTCCTCCAACCTGCGGATCCACACTGCAAAACAGAGATCAGGTTGTATAGCGTGGCACACAGCGTCTCATTATGCCTTCCCCACTCATCTTTATTTCATGGCTGGCAGACGTAAGAGGCCGGCCCGCTGGCACATGTAAGGGTGAATTTCCACATTAATTATTCTCAGGCTGCACAGCCTGAGGGCTTGCCGCAACCATGAACAGTCGCCTCACATACTGCATACACACATATGCACACAGGGACATATACACAGGATTATTGGGTTGAGTTGCATCAATGTAAACATAGCAGATAATAGTCTTCACTTTCAGTTATTGGCAATTTGAATAGTTCATGATCAAATTGGCAAAATATATATTTTTAAATATATCTAAAATGTTTGCCCGTTTTACAGTATGACAAGGCAAACAGGCAACATACTACAGTACTACCACGTATAACCTTGCATATTATTCTGTTAATCTGCCATAAAACCCAAGTCTCACATTTATTTAACAAATCAAATAATTTCACAGGTATGGATTTCTTGACACCTCTTCAGGCACCAGTGAGGCTGTCATGTTCCACGTATTGACGGCTGTAGAAGCCAATTACCAATACAAGCTTTGGTGGACACCTGCGGATCAATAGGTCTTTCCAACTGATCTCACCCTAGACACTCATTTCTGTTTAAAACGATGCCTAGATCCCATCAACAGTCTGCACTTTCACTATTTCTGCGGCAGGCAAAGCGAAAAATGAAAAGTCAACAGATTGTGTTGGTTCCGATTTCCCCAGAGCGAAACAACACTTGAATTGCACTTCATCTTCTCTCTCCATGAAATAAAACGTCAGTCAGAGGGCAGCCATGTTGTCTGGACAACCAAAAACAGCTCTATTTAGCAAGTGCCAAGGCCTTCGTGACTCGGAGCACAACGACTGAAAGCAGAGACAAAGGACACATCCCAAATT